>NC_079211.1:97251638-97551638 GCF_029633865.1 Lampris incognitus | reverse complement strand
GTGTGCTGGTTTTTGATGAGAGGAATTATGCAGAGCAATTCTTTATGCATCAATTCACATTTGCCAATACAATGCTAATGCATAAATACCTACGTGCACTTACCTCGGCGTACCTTATTATATGAGAGGGCAAGGCGATTAAACATTCGTAAGCGCCGGCGCTGCAAACACGCTGTACTTAGTAAAGTAAAAGTGTGAAACAGAAATGTATCTAGTTAAGTTCACACGTTCAACATGGTCCAGTCATTGTCCCTTTGCTAACAATGCAAGCAGAGAAGAGTAAGCTGGCTAATTAGGGCCCCACTCTGAAGTGATGGGACTCTCGTATGTGGCGTTGTGAATGCAAGGCTTGGCTGCTACATGGTATCTCTAACACTTGTGTGTGTGTGTGTGTGAATCTGGACAGAGGAAACGAACACCCTCACGCTCTGTCCACCCCAACCCAAAATAACTGCCGTGAACGCGCCTTTAAGCAAGGCAGCTGATCCAGCCGTCGGGACTCGTTTGTCCAACGGCACACGACAGTGGGCGTACTGAGCAGCTCTCAGACATAATAAATGTGTCTAGACTTACTCCCGCGACAGCCATAAGGCATCGCTCAAGGTAATGTACATTCTCTGAAAGCGTCCATTTATATGTATTTATATAAAAAAAAATTAAATCATGAATTACGGCTATAAATAAAATCAGATCCTATTGTGAGGAGAGACGGGTTAAGTGACTTTCAGTACATAAAAAAAAAAAAAGCACTCCCCCGTCTAGGCACCGATCAGATGAATTGGTGGTATGTCAAAACGATAAGATGACAGCTAAGTGAGGGTCTTTCTTTGTTAGGAAAACGAGTATGCCGACAACGTACCGCTGTCAGCACGACGTGAGGATGACCATGTCAAGTTTCCAACAAGGGCAGTGCGGAAAACCTGCCTACAATGTACTTTATCTCCTCGTCGATTATAAGTTGACATCAGTTTTCTCGGTTTAAGACTTCAACAGGAGGCATTTCAAACATGTGTCACAGTCTCAACACGACTCTAAATATAATTCGTCATAGAGCTAACAAAAACTAAAGCACGTCTGTTTATCATTGAGCTGGGTTTCTTTCTCAATCACCAGAATCTGATTTTCAGCTTATATTCTGTTTACGTGTGATGCGTTGTGTGTGTAAAAATACTGCAAACCCTCCATCCGGCTTCTGACTGCGCGTCTCTACCTTTCTCTGCTTCGCGTGACTCGGATAAAGCTCGTTAAGCGTCTCTTTGTTAAACACATTGGCTTGACGCGGTAAAATTCCTTTTCGCTTCCAGAAATTCAGAAAAATCACCCGTTGGGACAGCAAAGCACACTTTCCAACCTCCAGATGCTACAAGAAATCTTAACAACAATGTGGTATCCTCACAGCTTCCTTTTCGGCAACCCCTGAAAACAAAGGCCTGTATAGTCTCATCCACACGTTGCACTGTGTGTTATTTGGTTGGTAGTCAGTCAGGCTGTTTGTGTCGGGGAAAATATCGGTTGGCTTATCTCTGCACCCAAAGGCCTCGTATCCCTCGTAGATTGGGGTTTTTTTTTTCAGGGTGAGAGGTTTCCAAATAAGTCTGGCGAGATGTACCCTACAGGCATGGGAGGTAGGGCCTTGAGGGGGTGTTGGGGCAAGCCATGTGGGGGAGACTGGGGGGAAGGTGGGTTGAGGAGAAGGCTGCGCTGACAGTCCACTTCTTGTACCACTGTATAGTCCGAGACGGGGGGGAGCCGCTGGGATCGGGAAGAGTCGGGAAAGATGTACGGCGGCTGGTAGTCCCCCGCTATGGCCGGTGAGTATGTTGGCAGGAAAGCCTCCTGGCGGGGTTTCGATTCAATGGACCGAGGGGGCACGGTTTGGTACCCCTCGCCAGGCATCAGGGGGCTTGAGGGAGTGCCAATCTGCCGGGCGCTGCTCTCTGTGGTATAGCCGCTTCCCTCAGGATCCACTACGAGCAGCTGAAACTGCAGATCACTCTGTATCTCCTCTTTCTTTGACTCCCCCTCCCTTTCATTCTCCATTCCCTTCTTCTTTGGCTTCTTCTCCTCTAAAGCTGAGGTGCTCTCCTGGGTTCTTAGTTGCTGGCCAGGGGACAGCACCACGCCTCCGGAGGGCATCACGTTACTGACCTGGGCGTAGAAGTCTGTGTTGACCCACGTCTGAGGCCTGTCCCCTCCCTCCGGGACTGCATCTAAATCATCCAGCGAGCCCTGATCGCCGTCGGGCTGGCCCGGCAGAAGGGTGGCCATTAACGTCAAGGCCTCCTGATTTGGAAGGTCTCGGTCAGAACAGCCGGTCCGGTGTGAATCCTCATCGGAGAAGCTGGGGGGGGGGGGGGATTGATTGATAAATATAAAAAAGGTGAGGGAGAACAATGAAAGTAAGAGATTGAAAAGGAAAATGAGACGAGAAGAGGTATAAAAAGATCAGTCCAGATTTTTTGAAGTCTATCCCTGTTTCAAATCCATTCTTTTCTCCACACCGGTCACACAGCTAGATCTTTCCATCTAGAATGGCAATTGAAAAGGGGAAAATTCACAACACTCGTTCAGTGCAAAAAAATAAAATAAATAATAATAATAAAACAAATAAAATAAATTAAAAAAAAAATATATATAGCTCAACCAAAGCAAATATGATGCTACTACTGTAGAATATTGTAGCAGACTCCAGGTGCCATTTTAAAAATTTACAGTCGTTTTTCGTGCCAATTTCTATCTTAATGTTCGCTCTGCTGTGCTGCGGTGGAGTGGCCTGCTGATAATCACTTGTAGGCTGTGTCGAAGGAAGCAAAATGGCAGGGAAAGTCAGTGCAGGAGCTGCGTCTGACTGGAGTTTAATTTCAGCAGTAAAACGATAGGCCGCCATTTAAATGAGCATGCCATTTACTCTTTTTCATAGGATGTACCAGCAAAGGCGGCATATGAAATTATCTGCTGTTGTATTTTTCAGTAAAATACTTAAGAGAGCAAGACCTTGTAATTAGCACCATCTTTATATAGTTGTTCCAAGAATTTCTCGTCCATATATCCAATTGTGTGTTGGCCCTGTGACGGCCTTGCGGCCTGTCCAGGGTGTCTCCCCGCCTGCCGCCCAGTGACTGCTGGGATAGGCACCGGCATCCCTGCCACCCTGAGAGCAGGATAAGCAGTTTGGATCATGGATCATTGATTGTAAAAACTACTTTTTTTTTAAAAATAATTCAAACTGATTCAGACTTCAGACTTGATTTTGGTTGAACCTTGGATTGTTTTTGCACCAAATGAGGATAGTGGATTTGTCCCCCTTTAATTAAATTGAACTGTTGATTGCAAACTAGAACTGCGTATCCATTATGAAGCAAAGGATGGATGACTGTGAAAAACAGATAAAACCCACCTCTGTACTCAATGAGAGGCGAGTATAAAATAGAGACAGTCTTCAAAAAAATTCCGAACTATTCCTTTAATGCCCATTTTGGTCCCAACGATGTTCACATTTGCAGAGCTACAAAGCACAGAACAACAACCCCGTCAAAGTGGCGGATCTCTGCAGTACCTATGGGCTTGGGTTCTCTCCAGGTGTGTGTGGTGACCGGTGGGCTGGGACGAACTCAGGAGCTTTTGCGTGTCTGAGCCCCGGTTGTTCTCCCTCTCTGCAGGATCAGCATCCTCTGGCTCCACCTCGATGAACTCCACCCAGGGCTCATCCTGGTAGAAATCTGGGGCGTAGGAGGGCAGCACACCAAAACCGCCACCACTCAGCATGAAATTCAGCTCCTCCAGCTTCCCTTTCTGCATTTGTGTGTGTGTGGGGAGTTGATTGATGGAGAGAAAGGGAGAGACAGAGCGAAACAAAGGAGAGAGAAGTACTCAGAATAAATACTAGGCTCGGCTGTGGCTTTGAGTTCAGCATGGCAATAACATTTCAGCTTTTCCATTCTAGTGTTTCTTTTAGGATGGTGATGTAGAGCTTCTCTGAGGTGGAGGGGGGCCATGCATTTATAACATTAATAATAGGCAAAGTAAGCCGCCTGATGCATACATCCCACGTTGTTGGCAGAACTATACTCAGAACGCACGGGTGAAGTGAGACCCTTTTCAGCCCTTGTCATGAGTGTTATTGTTTCTCGGTGGCACTCCTGCCATTGCTCACCTCACCGGACAAGTACCGGTCTCTGTTTTTAACCAACAGTGGAGGTGTAATTAAAAGCAAACGGTTACGTAATACTTTACACAATCACTTCATTTGAGGAATAATGAAACAAATCAGTATGTTGGCTGCTGAGGGCTACCATTTATATTACCACTTGCTGGCTTCCTGAATATTCATCCAGAAATGGGCTCATGCACACCAATTGACCAACACGTGCACCAATTAATGCCAGTGGATGTGCACAGATGCATGTGAACACACACACAGACCCCCCCCCACACACACACACACACAGTAAAACACCAAAAACTGACCTTGAGCAGCTCTGGGTCTATGCCTTTAATTTTGGGTGTAGGAACCGGGGGCAACAGAATCACCATTAATCTAAGGGGGAAGAGGAACAGGAAGAGGATGAGGATGATGGCACAATGAAGACAGTCTGTTTGTTTGTGATTGCTTATCAGCTGAGATCATTTCATAAATGAGTACAGAAAACTACGGGCCCTATTTAAACAATCTATAGTGCATGGTCTAAAGCCCATGGTGCAAGTGCATTTAGGGCATTTCCACATCCACTTTTGCAAGTTCAACGGTACATAATCCGGGTGCAAAGTAAGGCGCGGGTGTCCAGGTAGCATAGCGGTCTACTCCGTTGCCTACCAACACAGGGATCACCGGTTCGAATCCCCGTGTTACCTCCGGCTTGGTCGGGTGTCCCTACAGAAACAACCGGCCATGTCTGCGGGTGGGAAGCCGGATGTGGGTCTGTGTCCTGGTCGCTGCACTAGCGCCCTCTCTGGTTGGTCAGGGCACCTGTTCGGGGGGGCGAACTGGGGGCGATAGTGTGATCCTCCCACGTGCTACATCCCCCTGGCGAAACTCCTCACTGTCAGGTGAAAAGAAGCGGCTGGCGACTCCACATGTATCGGAGGAGGCCTGCGGTAGTCTGCAGCCCTCCCCGGATCGGCAGCGGGGGTGGAGCAGCAACCTGGGATGGCTCGGAAGAGTGGGGTAATTGGATGGGTGCAATTGGGGAGAAAAAGAGGGAGGAAAAAAAAAAGGCGCAAGGTGCAAATTGGTTAATCATAGGTGTGTTTTGGGTGTAACACGAATTAAGCCAATCAGGATGTCATCTCCCATTCCCTTTAAAAGCCAGGTGAAAGTCCACCTTGACAGATGGCCATTTAAATCACGGATCCTGCAAGTTGGAGAAACGAACGGGTTTCTGTTGAGGGGACAGACCTGCTCATGTGCACCGTGAAAGTGCACGAGCAGGACATCTACGGGAGCAGCAGGAATCCACCGAAGCTCCCCGAGGTGCACCCACCTACGTAGGCACAGCTCACCATCTGAATAATGTGCCTTTCAAATAGCAGGGGAATACCAGGTGAAATTAGTAGGGTTTTTGTCGGTCAATGGGTGCAATCTCTTTACGCTGCCTCAGGATAGCAACGCACCAACAATGTGCCTGACCACACCTCACTTTACGATCAACACACCCATGGGCGTAAGTACACTTGCTATTTAAACAACGTGGGCGCTGGGTAGGAAAATGACAACAACGTCTGTCGGAAACGAGCGATAACACTCGTGCTGTGCTTTGTGCCAGGTGTAAGATAGAGCCCTGTCTTTAATACATGTCTCCATCACAGTTTGTCCGCGATGTCTCTGTTGACGGTATGTGCTGTGTTGTCGTGCGTCCATGCATGTGTGTGTGTGTGTGTGTGTGTGTGTGTGCGCATGTTTGTGTGTTGCAGTGTGTGTGTCTTTGTGCAGGTGTGTGTGTCTTTGTGCAGGTGTGTGTGTCTTTGTGCATGTTTGTGTGTTGCAGTGTGTGTGTCTTTGTGCAGGTGTGTGTGTCTTTGTGCATGTGTGTGTGTGTGTGTGTGTGTGTGTGTGTGTGTGTGTGTGTGTGTGTGTGTGTGTGTGTGTGTGTGTGTGTCTGAGTGTACACGTTCTCACCTGTGCTGCTGAGAAAGGATTACCAACATGATGAGGATGATCACACCCACAACCCCAATGATAAGAACCAGCGTGACAGGGAACGTGGACTCTAGATCACAACAGGATGTAAAACTTGTTCAGTTATCAGTCACAACGTTGTCGGCGTCATCAAAATTAGGTTCACTTTTACCCATTTTTACCCTCACCATCACTGTGATTAGCATCATTAAAATAATTAACAATAATAACAATCACAATAATCATAAACAACAATCAACATAAGCATCGACAGTGAAATAGTCTGGGGAAAAACATAATCATGAGAACCATCGAAATCACTGACACGATCAACATTATTCAAACATTCACTTCACTTAGCATGAGAAAATGGACTTTCGTTTTCATCTTTGCATAACCTCCATGACCTCCTGACCAGAACAGGAGAGCAGGTCAGCCGTGTTTCTTCTCGGTATGTAAACAACGTACTTTTACGTTTCCCCGCCCAGATGACCTGCCCTGACCTCTCACCTTCGGAGGGAATCTCAGTCATTTCAATGAAGACGGAGTCGCTAAATTCCCCAAACTTGGTGAAGGCCTTCATCCTGCAGCGAATGCGAACTTCATACTCCTCTCCTATGTGCAGACCATAGATGGTCTGCTGGGTGCTGTCCTGTATCTCCAACTGAAGGACAAGAGAGAGATGGAGAGGGAGGTATAGTGAGAGAGAGAGAGAGAGAGCCGAGAATAGGAAGAGGGTACAGAAAGAAAAGAATTTGAGGGAAGGTGAAATTGAAGAGAGAGAGAGAGAGAGATGCTGAAAAAACTGGTTGTTTCATGTGATTTGTTAAAAAAATAAAGAGGCTGCTGCTCTCATCAAACGCCACAGAATGATCACATGTGTGCAGGAACAATGAGTAGCTATGGTACGATATGTAGCTGGCGCTAAACAGAGTACCAAGAGGACCTTGTGTATTTCTGGTAGCCTTAACTGTGACCTTTTGAAAGGTCCTTGACATATCCTGGATACGTTGGTCGAAGGTGATTCTGTTGCACAGGCTGGCTCAAAGACTAAAGGTTTTATTTATCTGACCGGCTGGTCATGCTGTAATGACTGTGTGCCTGTGAGTCCCGGGATATTTCTGCCCGCAGGGTCCCCTTGCCTTTGACCCTCGTCGAAGCCGGGTTTTGCTTGAAGACCTCGCCCCAGTTGACACTGCAGTCCCAACATAGACATGCTGACTGTGGGGTACGGGGTCATTTCGAGGATTGTGAAATGTAAAATGGTGACTCAGCTACGTTTAGGCAGCGCATTCATTTTGATGAGCAAAGAATAGCAACTTTTTTTTTTTAAAACAACCCTCCTCTCTGGGATTCTCACTCCTTTTCTCACTCACAGATTTTGCTCAACACCACACTTTTTTTCCAAGTTCACCCATTTTGATCATAGGAAAGGAATGTAGTGGGTTCCCCCTCCCCTTTCTCCCCAATTGTACCCGGCCAATCACCACGCTCTCCGAGCCATCCTGGTCACTGCTCCACCTCCTCTGCTGAGCCGGGGAGGGCTGCAGACTACTTCGTGCCTCCTCCGATACATGTGGAGTTGCCAGCCGCTTCTTTTCACCTGACAGTGAGGAGTTTCACCAGGGGGATGTAGCACGTGGGAGGATCACGCTATTCCCCCCAGTCCTCCCGCCCCTGAACAGGTGTCCCGACCGACCAGAGGAGGTGCTAGTGCAGCGACCAGGACACACACCCACATCCGGCTTCCCACCCGCAGAACACGGCCAATTGTGTCTGTAGGGACGCCCAACCAAGCCGGAGGTAACACGGGAATTTGAACCAGAGATCTCCGTGTTGGTAGGCAACGGAATAGGCCACCATGCTATCCAGATGCCGGCGGCATGTAGTGGTTTTAGATGACCATGAGCAACAAACATGTGTAATACATCAGGTCAGAGAGCTGTTTAAATTACACTGGTCAACACAATTTTTCTTGCATGGGGTTTTTCAATGGATTCTAGCTAACTTTTGGGTGCTGAATCCAAATCTGGCATTAGTTTTTGCCTATCACATCAGGTTTTTGAACTATGAAAAATCATTATTTTTGAGAAAACAGCAATTTTACACTCGGAAGCTAAAAAAACACTGCTGCATTAGACGATCGATAGATGAAAAATGATTACAATGAATAAATCAACACTCAGCCTAGCATGAAATTACTTAGGAAATGAATAGGGGTCATTTTTATCCCCACCAAGATTGCCAGACTAGATGGTCAACTTTTGTAAAATCCTGAATAAGGAGCATACAGGTAGCACAAAAACTTGATGTGATAGAGCAAATCTGAGCTTAGATTTGGATTCAGCAGCCCAAAATTAGCCAAAAACAGTTTCCAGAGTCCATGCAAGGAAAAAAAACCTATATTTTTGTAGACCAGTGTTATCAGTGGGAAAATGTATATTTGGTGGGTTTTATAACCAGTTTTTCAATTTTGTAATCGAATGTGTGTATGCATGAGCGACCACATATGCATGCGTGTGTGTGTGTGTGTGTGTGTTTTTTTGTTTGTTTTAAACCTGCTGAGTTTGGGCGGGAAGAAAGAACAGCATAAAACTATGCCTCTATGACCCACAAACAAATCCGTTTTAACCGCGTAAGCACGTGGGTGCATTGAAGCATTTTTGCGTGTATTACTGCCTGAATAAGATAGGGAATACTACATGTGTCAGCGCAGGCACGGCTGTGTTGGTCTGTGAAAGAAAGAGGAGAGAGCAAGCGTTAAGGAGATGGAAAGGAATGGAAGGAGACAAACTCACTGCTTCCCAGTAAGTGCTGTTCAGTCCTCTGTACTGGATCTCATACTCGATACGCATCCAGCCCCTCTCTATGTCTGCCGAGGGTGGCGGCTTCCAGCTAACCTTGATGTCGTAGTACAGCTTGGAGGGGCTCACTTTCAGCAGGGTCCAGTTTAGTGACACCGGAGGATCAGGACGCACTGCAGGGGGATAGAAGGGCGCAAGGTGAAAGTTTGAAAGAACATTACTCAGCTTTTGATAACACTGGTCTACAAAAATATAGTTTTTTCTCCTTGCATGGACTTTGGAAACTGTTTTTGGCTAATTTTGGGCTGCTGAATCCAAATCTGAGCTCAGATTTGCTCTATCACATCAAGTTTTTGTGCTACCTGTATGCTCCTTATTCAGGATTTTACAAAAGTTGACCATCTAGTCTGGCAATCTTGGTGGGGATAAAAATGACCCCTGTTCATTTCCTAAGTAATTTCATGCTAGACTGAGTGTTTATTTATTCATTGTAATCATTTTTGCATCTATTGATCTTCTAATGCAGCAGTGTTTTTTAACTTCCGAGTGTAAAATTGCTGTTTTCTCAAAAATGATTTTTCATAGTTCAAAAACCTGATGTGATAGGCAAAAACTAATGCCAGATTTGGATTCAGCACCCAAAAGTTAGCTAGAATCTGTTAAATAACCCCATGCAAGAAAAATTGTGTTGACCAGCGTAATCTGACCAATCTGATAAAACACTGGCCGATTCAAAATATAATTCCATCCATCCATCCAGCCATTATCCAAACCGCTTATCCTTAACTCAGGGTCGCTGGGATTGCTGGAGCCTATCCCAGCAGTCATTGGGCGGCCGGCGGGGAGACACCCTGGACAGGCTGCCAGGCCAGTTTTGTTTTTTGTTTTTGTTTTTTTTTACAACCTGGCTGTTATTTTCAGAGTTTTTGACATTGTGTCATTTTTATCAGCTACGTCATTTTACTCACCGCCTTCATTGGAGAGATTTTGAGCACAGCTTTACAAAAACGTGCCTTTCAGGGCGACGGGACACGAGCCTCAGACATTTTTCAGCCCATTTATCTAAATCACATCTTTGGAAGTAAAAACAACAAGTGAATTTTTAATTTTCCCTCTTTTTCTCCCCAATTGCACCTGGCCATTCACTCTGCTCTCCGAGCCGTCCCAGCCACTGCTCCACCCCCCTCTGCTGATCCGGAGAGGGCTGCAGACTACCACATGCTTCCTCCGATACATGTGGAGTCGCCAGCCGCTTCTTTTCACCTGACAGTGAGGAGTTTCGCCAGGGGGACGTAGCACGTGGGAGGATCACGCTATTCCCCCCAGTTCCCCCCTCCCTGAACAGGCGCCCCGACCAACCAGAGGAGGCGCTAGTGCAGCAACCAGGACACATACCCACATCCAGCTTCCAATCCATAGACACCGCCAATTGTGTCTGTAGAGATGCCGACCATGCCGAAGTCTGTATGTTTCTGATCTATCTATCTATCTATCTATCTATCTATCTATCTATCTATCTATCTATCTATCTATCTATCTATCTATCTATCTATCTATCTATCTATCTATCTATCCATCTATCTATCTATCTATCTAACTCCCGGTCAACTGCAAACCATTCCCTTTGAATAATTTCCATCCTCCTGTACCAAAATCAGGCAGGCAAAAGACATCATCCAACTATGTTCTCTAAAAGACATGCAATATTATTTTTCTATACATAAGGGAATAAACTCTGGAAAGAAAAGCTTTGAAACAAAAGGCATGACAGAGATAACTGTAAACACATGACAGTGATCCCCCCCCCCTCTCTGAAATTGCCCTGTGACATATCTATCAGACTCCATTACGGCATTAGCAAAGATAAAGACCCTTGGATCTCCAAACATTTACCTTTAAAACACTCAAACCATGTGTTCGATATCTGGCACTTGTAGCAATATTGACAAGCATGTGACTTTTGTTGGGTCTGGTTGAACAGATATTAAGCAGCCAGACCCTTTCCTGGAAATCTATTGTGTAAGCAGGTTATCATACTAAGGCAACACATTATGCTCTGTCTCAGTGTGTATGATCACTTTATGCTGAATGAATCTGCTCTGTATTCTGCAAAGAACCTCCGTCTTCAACGCCACCAGTTAGCCTCTAATGTAGTGGTGCATATTATCCCTGACATGTAAACATCATATAATAATGGACCCTACAGAGGTTTTCCAATGCAAACAATGAAAAAAATGGTATTGCACATAATGTATTGAAACACTTTGAAGAGAAGTGAGTTTACTGACAATATCGGCAAAATCTTAACACCCCAGATCCCAGGTTGGATAATTTACCGATGTTCTCCACGGTGAAACAGTCGTCCTCGTTGAAATAGGTGACGTTGTTTTGAGTGCGAAGCTGTATGCAGTAGCGCATCCAGATGGAAGTGTAACTTCTGTTGAAAAAACATTCCTGCTTTGAATAGATATATTCTGGACACTCTCTCCATTCACTGGAACTGAGAAAAGGGGGAAGACAAAAAAAGGGCAGACAGAGAAAAGTCAGGAAAACGGGATTGGGGTCACCACCTGTTTGGAATTCTCATGCATGCTCAATACTCCAGGTAAGGAAATCACAGAAAGTTGAATCAGTTCATCCGTGGTTTTCCAAGATACACGCACATGCACGCTCCCACACTAAAGAGGGGACGATGACAAGGTCATGGGCACCGAGTATTGTCAGTGGAGGGTCACCTTCACATGCAGAGAAAAGCGCTCCCCCACTTTAAACTAGAAGAGAGCACTCGGACCTGGCAACAAACCACCCCCTTTTTTTGGCCTACCGGGAGAAGGGAGCTATTGCCTGCATATCTCCCCTTCTCCGGTGCTCGGACTTGGGCGAAAAACCAGCTGAGGAGATAGCGCTCAGTTGTGGTGTAAAACAAGTTTTTCTAAGGTTTTGAATCACCAAAACCATGAGAGGTTCTTGATCATACAGTCATAACAGTGCACAAAAATTATTAGGCTGACAGACCCAGTGGTATGCGAGATTAGCAGCAGACAGATATACACACATATGGACAGAAAAGCCAGCGTTGTTTCTGCCATTATAAGACTTTTGGCTAGCACCCAAGCCAATTGAACAGAAAATATGAGGGGGGGGGGGGGCTGTTTTTAATATGCAGCATTCAAGCTAAAAAAAATCATTTTGAAAACACTTTGCCTGTCAGCCTGTGGATGTGCAGCCTCCTAGGCGGATCCTCACACGAATGCGACCAAGTCTAATATGAACTTGCACTTTCCAAAAAGCAAGGGTTTGCTATGGGACCATTTTGGTCTAATCCTAACTCCGTCTTCCATCTATCCATTATCCAAGCCACTTATCCAAATTAGAGTTGCGGGATGCTGGAGCCTATCCCAGCAGTCACTGGGCAGCAGGCAGGGAGACACCCTGGACAGGCCGCCAGTCCATCACAGGGCCGACATATTCACACCTAGGGACAATTTAGTACGGCCGATCCACCTGACCTACATGTCTTTGGACTGTAGGAGGAAACCGGAGCACCCGCAGGAAACCCACACAGACACAGGGAGAACATGCAAACTCCACACAGAGGAGGACCTGGGATGACCCCCCCAAGGTTGGACTACCCCGGGGTTCGAACCCAGGACCTTCTTGCTGTGAGGTGACCAGACTTACCACCGCACCATCATGCTGCCCAACTCTGTCTTTATTTTCACAATATAATAAAGCTAGGTAAACCCGTTTACGCTCGTACATACATGGCTCACATCAGGCAGCGACGAGAATATGTGACACTTCCTAACCTAGAGGAAGTTGTTCCTTTATATCTCTCCCATTTCTTGGATTATCAAAATTCTTTTCGCTGCCGACGTTTCATCCACAGATGTGAGTCGCGCATGTGCCCGCATGCACATGGTTGACTCGGATCGGGCAGCGTCGGTCGAGCGAGCTAGAGTGAATGAAGAGGGGGAGCGGCGGTATTGAGACCAAATGTTTTTCAATGGTTTTGAAACACAGCAACCACGAGAGGTTCTTAATCGTACACTCATAACTGCACACTCATAACTGTTTTAGGCTGACAGGTCCAGTAGGTACGTGAGATTAGCAGTGGACACACACACACACACACACACACACACACACACACGCACAAATGCACAATTCCCTCCAGGCTATTAACCTGGTGGGGATAATGAACGGTAACATCTCAAACTCACTCTTTCTTTATATAAAAAACACGGAGCGCTCCAGGGGAGGACAGATTGTGGAAGCTGCCGGTGCTCCACCAACATCGGAACGTCTCCTGTTCCCTGGATATACACTCTGTGAAATGAGGTTCAGAGGGAGCTGAGAGAGGGTCAGAGATAGAGAGAAAGCGAGAGAAAGGGGGGGGGGGATACATATTACACATGTGTAAATCAGTATGTTAAGTGTGGCACTTATACTGCTAGGCCAAGGGACTTACTTCCCGCTGGGGCTGCCACTGCTAAAAATGTATGCATTCACAATATCCTGAGTGTATAACATGACACATATACTGGAAAGTGACGGAGATCATAAATATTTACACCAAAAAAGACATTACTCTGGTATCTTTACAATTCAATGAGCCACTCGCTGGTAGCCATTGTATTCACATAGAGCTTCTGGACATGACAAAACATGTCGCAGGACATCATACAATTACACTGCATACAGAGCTGCTATCCAATTTTGCAGTCGCCATGCCCTATCACCCTATCCATCTTGTGGATCCATCCACATATGTGTGTGATGCAATCTCACTGCACTTTTTACTGTCATTTTTCTCATTTTCCCCATTGCATCCCAAGGCTCTGGCTCAACCTACCAACCCCTTGCGCCTCTGCAGGGCTCTCCTCATCACCAATCTCCCGCCTCCTCCCTCTCCTGTCATGGGGCCAGTTTCTCATCCAGCTGAGAGATCAAGGGTTTGGTGCAACCATAAATTAGCAGCTGAGGAAGCATTGATTTCTACTCTACCTTCTCTCTCTCTCTGTACCGCTCTGTTCTTTCCTCACTGGCTGCAGCATAAATCACACTTAGATCCAGAACATGCATATGCACATGCATGAGCATGCATGTGCATATGCATGCTCATGCATGCGACACATACAGGCAAAAAAAATGTCCTTCACACCAGGGCTCAATTAATGGCAAAACCAACCATGAGCCACATGAGCAAACACAAGCACAGACAAAGTTTCATGCACAAAGACACACACCCACGTGCACACCTATTGCAGACAGAAACATACAGACTCAAGGTATCCTCAAATAATGACCAAAGCAGCAAGAATAAAAATGACATACTGACGGCAGATCATTTTATAATCACTGAGCATGAAAGCAAACTTATTCCTACACTATACTCACAAACACAGCGATGTGCTCTCTATGAACGACACAATAAAACAAACAAGGTAACTACCACCAGCCTCCCCCCACACACACAAACACGCATACACATACATCACCAAGGCTCAGTGCTGCACCATCACATTTCAACCAACCAACCAACCAACCAACCAACCAACCAACCAACCAACCAACCAACCGGTCTGTAGAGAATGCACAAAATTATTATTGCGTTATTGAAACTCTGGAATTTAGACAAATCTCATTGCCTCTGTGATGCCAATTACCACGTATTTGACTGCATTCTTCACCGACCCTGTCTCCTGCACAGTGTGGTCCTTCTCAGAGCTCTCTGCTATTTCAGCTTTCCCTTCCTTCCCCCGCCAACAAATTCCAGCTGCCTCCATCAAAGAGCTTATGCAGACATGCAATGCCAAAGGTAACTGGAAACTATAGTAGAAAATGCAGCATCCATTTTATTTCCTGCCAATCTATGAAGAAAATTTTTTTTCAAACTTAATCAAAAAGCCACTTCGATTTATTCAAGTCTCTGTGCATTTATTAAATGTTTTGTGAGACTCGTTTTTTTAGTGTCAAACGTGACTTTTTTTCCTCATTTGTCTGTTTTTATTCTAAATGTCTTTATAGGGTGACTAGTGTGTTATCGTCTAAATGACATCCGTTTGCATTTGCTCTGTTCGTTTGGTCACGTTGTTGAACATCGGTTATCTGGGAGTCCCCTGCATTTGAAAAGACACAAACAGCTCGACTTTTTAAAAAAATGTAATCTCCGCACAGCTGATCTGGTCTGGGTGAAGAACACCAGCCAGCCAGCCAGCCAGCCAGACACCCAGCCAGCCAGCTAGCCAGCCAGCCAGCCAGACAGACAGACAGACAGACGGGGCCTCTGCATGGGTCACAGCCATTTTAAAGGTGTTTGCATGTTTTCTCCCCAACGTGGCTGACTGGAGATGCCGTTTGCTGTAGTCGCTGCATGAAGTGTGTCAGAGGTGAAGGGTTAGGCAGAAACACCTGGGAGGCTCACATTCTTCAGCAATTCTGTCTCCTACGGATTTTCGGCTGCACTCACTCTCTTTGCCTAACGTGCCCAGACTGAACCAAATAGACAGAGAGACAGAGACTGTTGGGCTGCTCAAAAAAAAGAAAAAAGAAAAAAAAAGAAGACATTTTATGGATGTCCCTACCACATTAATTACGTCAATGTGAAGTAATTCATTAAAGGATAGTTTCATGATCATACCTCACGGGGGTGGGGGTGGGGGGTTATAACCTGGGTCTTACTTTTGTAGTATTTTCCATCGTGCATATCGGTTATAATATTAAACCTTAGTTATTCGCCGCCACCCCCCCTTTTTCTCCCCAACTGTACCCGCCCAATCACCTCACTCTTCCGAGCCGTCTGGGTTGCTGCTCCACCCCCTCTGCCAATCCGGGGAGGGCTGCAGACTACCACATGCCTCCTCAAATACTACATGTGGAGTCACCAGCCCCTTCTTTTCACCTGACAGTGAGAAGTTTCGCCAGAGGGACGTAGCGTGTGGGAGGATCATGCTATTCCCCCCAGCCCCCCCCCGAAAAGGTGGCCCGAGCGACCAGAGGAGGTGCTAGTGCAGCGACCAAGACATATACCCACATCCAGCTTCCCACCCACAGACACGGCCAATCGTGTTTGTAGGGACGCCTGACCAAGCCGGAGGTAATACCGGGATTCAAACAGGCAATCCCCGTTTTGGTAGGCAACGGAAACGACCACTATGCTACCCGGACACCCACAAAAGTGAACGTTAAAAGTCTTTATCTGAACTGTTTGTAGGGACGCCTGACCAAGCTGGAGGTAACACGGGGATTCGAACCGGTGATCAGGAATAGACCGCTACACTACCTAGACGCCCGTTAATCCTTACTATATTATTTTACTCACCAACTTCATTGTAGAGATCTTGGATATAGTAGGAACACCACAGTTATAGTTTTACATAACTGCTATAATTGCTGTGTGTACAGTTATGGTCTCATGCCCAAAATCTCAACAATGAAGCTGTTGAGTAAAATTACATCATAACCAGAAAACCATCACATCATAAAACCCTGGATGGGGGGGGGGAAAAAATCCTTCGAATGTCCACGAATATGTTGCCAGCGCTACAAATATGCCTTAAGAGCTCGAAAGTATTTAGATATTAAGTAAATGCAGCATTTCTACCCACCGCCATGGTCGGCTGAGTTAAACGAAGGTTTAATGATGTTTCGCAATTTGTACCGGGTTTCTTTTTCCTCGCTGAACCATTTAAGACAGGAGTTTTGACACAAACAGCCAAAACAGTTGTGCAAGTTGTAACTGGCTCACAAACCTCGAGAGCATCTCTTACTTCTGCAACATGTGAACGCTTGCACACACACACACACACACACACACACACACACACACACACACACACACACACACACACACACACACACACACATCCCGCACACGCTTGCAAGTTTGTCACAGTGCCTCAGTCCCAACTTCTTACCATACTTAAAAATGTCAATATAGCCATCGAGTATTTCCAGTGATGGGGGAGCTGAGCTCTGCTTGTACTTGCCCACTGCCATGAGAATGACATGCAAACCTGATGAAACCCGTGCAGAGGTGGGAAGGCCTCGGGCTCTTCGGCGAGAACACTGTTCCCTCGTTTTGATAGAACGTTTTCTAGCTCTTAATGTCCTCAATTTCTGGAAATTCAACTTTCTACAGGTCATTTATGTTGCGTACGGGTGTGCACACGTTTGTGCATGTGTATGGGTGAATGCTTATGTGTGCACATCTGCACACATGCATGTGTGTGTGTGTGTGTCTCTTCTGGCCCGGTATTGCTCTGCCTGTCTGGTCCCTGAGTGCTCCCAATAGTGAAAAACAGCACTTAGGCCAACTTCCTTTCTTCATCAGTCCATACAGCGTAGCTAGGAGACCGCTTGTGTCTATCCACCTAGACATCAGCTTTAGCCATTAAGGTTTAAAATCCACTAAAAAGACGAAATAAAGCACTTTCTCCCTGCCACGGAACCAGCCGGTGAAGAGCGTTAAAAGGCAGTGAGACAGGAGCGATCAGGCTTATCTGGAGCCATACTGCTAAATGCTTGGCTAATTGTCATAAAGAGAGCGAAGGATATGGGGCTGACGCCGTGAATTACCACCTTTTCCAGCTCATTTGCAGGCGTGAGAGCGCCACAGTTAATAATGCCTCAAAAGGCTGCAAAGAAGGGAGGAGGGTGAGCAGACGAGTGCAGAAGTGAGCGACTGGGCTGACAGAGAGAGAATGTGTGTGTGTGTGTGGTAAATTGCAGTTCAGTCATGACATGAAGAGTTTCACAGCAAAATGAGATATCTAACACGTGAAAGATAAATTCAAAACCTCTTTTTTTTTTCAAACTGATCGGTGGTTTGAGAGTCCGCCACGTTTAGAGCACTACAGGGTTTGAGCCGTCACGAGACATTAGCAAATAAAAAGCAGCACCAGTCTAATGCAGCTTCAAATGACCAGTCAGTGAAAATAATGGTGTATCTCTTAATTGAGGCGCACTGTGGACTCTGTATTTCATCAACTTTAGGGGGAAAAAAATTGAGAAAGACCCTTATGGTTTACTATTCAGATTTAGGAAACATCTACCCAGAGTCTCTTCTGTGACAATCTTCTGTGTTTTCAGCAACGAAAAAAAAAACATGTGTTTCGGCATGTGTCTGTGATTGCGTTACAGAGGGTGTGAATTAAAGTGGTTTTTCAGCTTCAGTTCATGTGCACATACACTCACTGGCCACTTTATTAGGTACACCTTGCTAGTACCGGGTTGGACCCCCTTTTGCCTTCAGAACTGCCTTAATCCTTCGTGGCATAGATTCAACAAGGTACTGGAAACATTCCTCAGAGAGTTTTGTCCGTATTGACATGATAGCATCACGCAGTTGCTGCAAATTTGTCGGCTGCACATCCATGATGCGAATCTCCCGGTCCACCACATCCCAAAGGTGCTCTATTGGATTGAGATCTGGTGACTGTGGAGGCCATTTGAGTACAGTGAACTCATTGTCATGTTCAAGAAACCAGTCTGAGATGATTCCAGCTTTATGACATGGCGCGTTATCCTGCTGGAAGTAGCCATCAGAAGATGGGAACACTGTGGTCATAAAGGGATGGACATGGTCAGCAACAATACTCAGGTAGGCTGTGGTGTTGACATGATGCTCAATTGGTACTAAGGGGCCCAAAGTGTGCCAAGAAAATATCCCCCACACCATTACACCACCACCACCAGCCTGAACCGTTGATACATGGCAGGATGGATCCATGCTTTCATGTTGTTGACGCCAAATTCTGACCCTACCATCCGAATGTCGCAACAGAAATCGAGACTCATCAGACCAGGCAACATTTTTCCAATCTTCTATTGTCCAATTTTGGTGAGCCTGTGTGAATTGTAGCCTCAGTTTCCTGTTCTTAGCTGACAGGAGTGGCACCCGGTGTGGTCTTCTGCTGCTGTAGCCCATCTGCCTCAAGGTTCGACATGTTGTGCGTTCAGAGATGCTCTTCTGCATACCTCGGTTGTAATGAGTGGTTATTTGAGTTACTGTTGCCTTTCTGTCAGCTCGAACCAGTCTGGCCATTCTCCTCTGACCTCTGGCATCAACAAGGCCTTTTCGCCCACAGAACTGCCGCTCACTGGATATTTTCTCTTTTTCGGACCATTCTCTGTAAACCCTAGAGATGGTTGTGCGTGAAAATCCCAGTAGATCAGCAGTTTCTGAAATACTCAGACCAGCCCGTCTGGCACCAACAACCATGCCACGTTCAAAGTCACTTAAATCAACTTTCTTCCTCATTCTGATGCTCGGTTTGATCTGCAGCAGATCGTCTTGACCATGTCTACATGCCTAAATGCATTGAGTTGCTGCCGTGTGATTGGCTGATTAGAAATTTGCGTTAACGAGCAGTTGGACATGTGTGCCTTATAAAGTGGCTGGTGAGTGTATATGCATACGTATACAGAACTGACTTTTCCTCTGCCATATTAGCAGAGAGAGTGGTTTGACTGCTGTATAGCGTTGCAGAACGTGCACCGATAAGAAGGCAGAAGAGCACACTGTCCCCCAGTCTCTTCACTCAGATACAGGTCGTTTTCTGCTCTCCACTACCCATCAGCAACACCAACATCATTTCTTTCCAGTCAGAGCAGCCTCTCCACCACAAGTCTGTGTGTGTGCAGGCGTATGCATATATGTATGCATGAGTGTTTGATTCAGGCCCCACAGGGATGGTATAACATTTAGCGCTGGGATAGGCTCCAGCATCCCCGCGACCCTGAGAGCAGGATAAGCGGCTTGGATAACGAATGAATGAATAACTGAAATATACACACATCTCTCCATGCATCACACCCTCTGTAACGTATGGAGGGGAGGAACAGGTCTGAACAGTTCATCTGATGCTTTTGTACTCTCTGGCAACACTGTCTGATGCAACATCGAAGGCTGAATGGTATAATGTCTCAGCACTGACATGGCAATGCACACATGTGCCATAGTCACGTTGCAAAGGATGCAATGTACGGCAAATTGGGCCATTATTACGGCATGTTACGTTAAAACTTTCTTTGACAAAAAACGAAAACTAGCAAGGTTCACATTTCACGTGACTAATCTTGATGAAAATACTGTCAAGTCCATTCATAATAAATGACAATTTAGTCTGATTTAAACACCTATCAGTTACCGCTATTGCACGCATGCTCTGTGTGCACAGCGGATGACCGATCACATTAAGGACGGTGATATGAAGCCTCCTGCAACGCGATGTGATGTTTCATCTTTTAATTGATGAGGAGCATCATAGCAGTTACCTTTTAAATACTAAAGCAGGTTTTCTCCTTTCCTGACTGCTTGGTCTGCCGGAGCTTTTTTGGGGAGCTCATGGTTGTTTGACCAATTCTAACATTTTGTTTTGACCTGATGATAATGATCAGTAGCCTAATTTACTTTGAACGAGGACACTAGTAGAAGCTGAAGTGCATGAGGTCTCTTAAAAAAAAACAAAAAACAACATGCTTTTTTTGTGTGGAATTTCCCCCCTTTTTCTCCCCAATTGACCTTTCGCAAAGTCCCGCCCCCCTTAGTTACTGTTGCTATGCCCGTCAAGCATTTCAGAACTATTGGCCAAGTACAAATGACCTTTCGCAAAGTCCCGCCCCCCCCTTAGTTACTGTTGCTATGCCAGTCAAGCGTTTCAGAACTATCCAGGAAGTAGCCGGAAAACACCAAAACATGAAGGAAGAAATCAGCGCGTTGTGTGGGTAAAAGTAACAGTAATAATACGTTAGCTGTATTAGCTATCAATAATAGCTAGTAGCAAGCTTAGCTTGGAGCAGGCAGGTATTTTTGTTGGTTTTGGATGGGTCAAGCTGGCCATGGGGTCTGCTATACTGCCAAATCTATTGCGGACATTGCGCTTCTTGCATTCTGGATTTAGGGAAGGAGAAGAAAATGACACCCCCTCCAAACTTTTCACATATCTAGTATCCGATCTGCAGATCCCATAGGCACACCGTTTCAGCATTTTGCTGTGTGTTTGAAAGCTTGACGGACCGTCGCTAAGGTAGGATTGGACAAGCGCCGTTCTGGGGCGGTACTTTGCGAAAGGTCAATTGTATCCGGCCAATTACCCCACTCTACCGAGCCGTCCCGGTCACTGCTCCTGCTCTGCCGATCCGCGGAGGGCTGCAGACCACCACATGCCTCCTCCGATACATGTGGAGTCATCAGCCGCTTCTTTTCACCCGACAGTGAGGAGTTTCGCCATGGGGACGTAGCGCGTGGGAGGATCATGCCATTCCCCCCAGTTCCCCCACCCCCCTGAATAGGCGCCCCGACTGACCAGAGGAGGCGCTAGGGCAGCGACCAGAACACATACCCACATCCGGCTTCCCACCCGCAGACACGGTCAATTGTGTCTGTAGGGACGCCTGACGAAGCCGGAGGTAACACGGGGATTCAAACCGGTGACCCCCGTGTTGGTAGGCAACGGAATAGACCGCCACACCACCTGGACACCATAGGCATACTTGTCTGTAAAAAAATAAAAATAGAAAATAACAATAATGGCCATGGCTAGAAGCTAATTCTTCTACTTGAACGATAGGAGCCAGGATTAACCTGTATATCTTCTTTTAGCCTGATGTTCACAATGTGCCTGTAGTGACAGAGATTTTTTTTGCGCAACAAAACACCGAGATGTAATGCTCATCCTCCACAGAGTCTAAATTATGCTGCTGTGTGTCAATTATTTGGCTTGTGTCGCTAAAATATAATTTCCTTGCAAAGACGAGCTCAAATTTAAATGGACAATCTAACAGAGGTGGAGGCGCGTCCCCCACCGCCACCTCCACACTGCAGCTCCTGATGCAACATGGAGTTGGAGAGCACACAGCTCCACTTGTTATTGACAGACAATGAAGAAGGCCTGCAGTCAAAATGAGTCAGGAAATCAATCAACACACAGAATGAAACAGAACGTTTGTGCATTTATGGACTAGGGGATGCCCTTGAATAACAGACCCACAAATGTTTGTCATCATGTGAACATGTTGATCGAGCTTGACAAAAAATAAAAATAAAAAAATCAAGCAACTGTATACCCGTATTGTTGCTGGACCTTTTTTTTTCATCCTGTTTCAGATAATGGTGAACAGATTGGCTTTAAGAGAAGTCTCTGAACCCGTTTGTTTGTTTGCTTTTACATTTACCATACTAACTTTAAGCAAACGCGTTGTTTTGACTTCATCAGCTCTTACTGCTAGAGTAACTGTTTCATGCGAGTCAAAGAAGGTTGAATCAGTTCATCTGGATACAACGTTTATCGACCGATACGTTTCCTCACTCCAAGTGAGGAAATGTATCCGTCAATAAACGTCCAGTTCATCTGGATACAACGTTTATTGACCGATACGTTTCGTCACCAAGAGTGACGAAACCTACCTGTGAACTGATTCAACCTCCTTTGATTTTCTTACCTGGATTATTGAGTAGGCACCAAGATACTATTTCATGCGAGGTATACAGGGAAGTAGTTCATCAGCAACGAGACGGTTATTAAATCTGCAAAGTATCGGGTCGTTTATTGCTCACATCTTAATTACGCAATATGTGTCTTTTTGACGAAATGGTGGAAATGTTCAAAGTCAAGCCTTTGAGCCGTTGCCTCACGAGCCACAACTCTTGCAAACTCGTTCAGCTAAGCAAGCTGATCCCTTATTCGGTCATTTGTTATTTAATGAGAGTTAATGTTGACCATATAAAACCTTTACTTTACAATGGGCATCCCTAACAGCGACACATTTGATAAGATACATACATTTAGGGAGTTGTTCCTTATCTGATGAGAGGGTCTAAGGACAGGATGTTGTGTTGCTGTGAAGCCCACTGAGGCAAATTTGTAATTTGTGATATTGGGCTGTACAAATAAAATTGATTTGATTTCAGATATACTTTTAAAACGCTGAACATTTCAGATAAATCTGTTAATGATTTTGACTAAAATATATACCCAATTACTAGTATCACTACCTCCGGCATAACCACTGAGTATGTATGTGTGTTTCTGTTAAGCACTGGACTGGGATTGGCAGCGAATACTGGCACAGTGCTAAGACTAAAAGTAAAAGTGGTTGTCAGTCTGCCATTGCTCCTCTGCCCTCCCCTCCCCTCCAACAAACACACACTCTCCCCTCCAACACACACAAACAGACCCATGCGCTGGTGTGTACAGCAGACAGTGCCATTTGTCTTCCACAGGGAAAATGTCATGGATGATGTGGAACAGAGAGAGACAAAGTAGAGGAAAAGGGAAAGAAAGTCTGGAAAATTCCTTGCTGTGTGCTCTACATCACAATCCCCCCCCCCCAAAGATTTGCTCCTCTGGTGTCTACAATAAATCTCCTTATAGTACAGATAATTATATTTCAACTTTGGATAAAGAGACAAACACCCTCCTTCTGTTGCTTGATCATAGAGGCTGAATGTTGAGGTGGGGGGCCATGTGACATTCTTGGAAGGGGCTTAGAAGAAAAGAGAGGGGGGGGGGTGAGAAACTGGATAGAAAAGGGGAGGAAGAAGGTGAGAGACCGCAACCAGATACGAACAAGGGAATGTAAACAGGTGATATAAATAACTGCCAACATGCAGTGTTTAAATTTCATGCACATACACATCACACACACTAACACACACACACACACTAACACACACACACACACACACACACACACACACACACACACACACACACACACACACACAGTGTCTTTACCTCAGATTCAAGTATCAATAGTACCCTTGTGCAGCTCCTTGAACAAATCCTGCTTTTCTTACCTCCTTTCACCTTTCTAGTCAAATACCGTTGAGCCATGCCTTTCTTTGTTCATCTTAAAAGTTTGACCGGCTATGGCTCGCTCATCTGACTCTCATTATTCCAAGCAGTACCCATAGCTTTGAAGTCTGCCTGAAAAAAACCTGTCCTGTCTGCCAAGCAGTTACCCAGTCTGCCAAGTCCGGTCCAGGCCATTTATTAGCCTTTGCTAATGATGCTAATCTCCACTAATGCCATCGAAGCCTAAAGTGTTGGCTTAGTTATCTCATATTAGAGCTGGGTGAGAGTAAATATAGATGAGTAGGAGGATATGAGTTGCTACACAAACACGCACACACACACGCACACGCACACACACACACACACACACACACACACACACACACACACACACACACACACACACACACACACACACGGCTATTTTCATTCTTACCTGCCTCTTTTTCACTCCAACTTCATCTATGCCACACTGAGCTTGGCAATTCATCGTGATGCCAGAAAATATTTGCACGGGACAAACCCAGCATATTTAATTCAACCTCTGATTTGTATAACCTCACATTAAAGTGTTAGATATCTCTGTAGGTGGTGAGCCCATATGGCTCTGCAGCTGTTTAGACTATAATCGACACTCCTACTGGTTAAGTCAACACATCCCTCTGTACATCTTATGTAATGTGGGCTGTTGCAGCGCTCTGATCATGGTCACTACTGTACTCCTCCATCCGCCCTGCCGCCTGCAAACTTCTCTCGTCTCCATCTACTCCCCTTCATTCCACACACAGCACCCCGCCCTCTCATCCACCGCCTACTCTGCAACTCCTCTACTTCCATCAGCTCGCCATATATTTTAACGCTGATATTCTGCTGTTTCCAGCACTGTCTTTCTTTCCTCCTTTCCTTCACTATTTTTATCATTCCTTTATGGGAAACTTGTTGCAGCAAATTAGAACAGCATTAAAAAAAATGCTGCTAGAATAAACCGACATACAATAACACCGATGAGATACAGTATCAAATGGGAGGCTGATGTGCAACAGATATAGCAAGGGCAAACTTAACGTGAAACTTGTGGCCTTCGGAAAAACTTTGCACCAAAACCAAGTATTGTGCAAATTGTGCAAGGTCATTGCAAGATGTATAAAGGAGTTTTTATATCCCTTGCTCTTTAATCTAGGCAATTTAAACCTCCATCTTTAAGGGAATAAGTGAAATTCCTCTTTTAGAGGATGATTTCTGTTATTCACAATACACCCTTACTTGCAGATCTCTTGTCACTCAAAGGTGGTGAGATGTCACGGTTTACCTAACATCCGGCTGCCTGCCTGCCTGTCGCTCTAGGTGGGTTTCCATTGCAGTTTTGCACAAAATAGAAGCTTCTTTTTTTTCCAAAGTTGACAAAACAAAGTTGTGAATGGTCTGTTTCCATTGAGCGATGTTATGCGATTAACGCTAGATTTTCTCCTCTCGCGATAGTCATTCCAATTAAACATGGCGACGGGAGCATACATTCAAGACCTGATAAGTGTGATTTCGACTGCATGCATCGCATTAGCCGTGGTAATGTTTAATCGAAGGCGACGAGGGCATGTGATGCATGCAATGTGGGAAAAGCAAATCCTATACCTGGCAGGGGCCACGTAACAGGGACTTATGGGAGGTGATTATATGCAACGATTTTACAGAGGTCCCACTTAACATTTGATGAGCTATGAGTTATGGTGAGTTACGAGTCATCTGACCACATGAATGCACCGTGTTTTTGAATGTCATGTGAATCTTCGTGTCATTTCGTGTGACTTAAATGTGAAAAATGCATTTCCATTTTAATTTCGTGAAACAATGCTTTGTTGAATCATCTGAAAATCCACCTCATGCAAGCGTATTGTCTTTTTTGTGATATTTGCCTTTTTCGAAATTCACATGGTTCTATTACTCATTTTTTTTAGTTCACAATTTCTGCATTAAGCAGGTTAATGGAAACCTGCATAATGTCTCTGCCAACCTCTCTTTCAAAAAGTGGTTGCACCATGGAGATAAGTTACAACGTAACTCTAAATAACAACTAAATAGTTACACATGCCCAAGGGTAGGTGTAAATCATACAATCACATATCATTAGCTACAGTAGCTGTATGGATAGTCGACTCATCTAATGGTAAATTAGCAAGTTATCGTTATGTTAGCTAACATTACTTGCGGCTATTTCATTAGAATGAATTGACAGTGTGGATAAACATGACTAAACGCAATGTGAATAAAACTTTAATACATGACTTCGTCCATGAACATGATTTCTGCCTGAGTTATATCAGATAGATTTTAATTGGCAATGGTGATTGTTTAACAATAAAGACAACAACTCCCATGATCCCATGCTACTTTACAACATCATCAAACTCTGTCTTTTGTTATTGTTTTGATTGAGAGACCTCTAGCAGCAGAAATTACATACCGTGCGTTTAACACCAGGTTAAGCCAGAACAATATATTTCCACAATTGGTTTTACAGATCACTACTTTGCTAACGTTGTTTTATGTCTTTCACCAAAAAACAAAAAACAATTCTTTCTGACATTTTAATGTAAAACAACTACAAGTTAGGTCTTTTTGTAAAAAAAAAATATATATATATATATATATTTTTTTTTTTGTTAATTTGGAGAGAAACAAACGCAATTTGACTTCTTCAGTTAACACTGCTGCCAAAAAAAGAGAAGACCTTGTGATGATAAAGAACTGGAGAACGGTAGCCCTTCTTTCCAGTGATTATAAAATTCTTTCAAAAATACTCGCAAACCAACTGAAAGAGTATTTGCGGCTATTGGTCCACAAGGACCAGCCTTACTATATAACCAACAGATCCATTACAGACACTCTTTTTTTAATGAAATGTGTTTTTTATTTATGCGATAGCTTCAGTGTCAACATGGGAATTTTATCACTGGATCAAGAGAAAGCTTTTGACTGGGTTGACCACGGTTTCTTATTTTCTACAATTAAAGCTTTTGGCTTTGGTGAGGGATTTATGTCACTGGTAGGGCTCCTATATCATAACGATTCCTGTTTGGTTAAAGTGGGTGGTGGGTTAAGTAGACCACTTCTGGTTATGAAGGGGGTTAGACAGGGTTGTCTTATTTCAGGGCAGCTATATTCATTAGCCATTGAGACACTTTTCTGCAGAATACGAAATCAATTAAATGGACTTACTTTACCTAGTATTAAACAGAACCCACCATTAGTGGTGTTAGCCTATACGGATGATGTCAACATCTTCATCACAACACAGCATGCTGTAATGGTTTTAATGGACAGCCTGCTGCTATACAGTAAGTCTTCCTCAGCCAAAGTCAATTGGGCCAAGAGTGAGGACTTGCAGGTGGGACAATGGAGGGAGTGAGCAGCTCCCAGCCTGCTGGGTGAGCTTAGACGGGTCTAGGAGTGTCTAAGGGAAAGATTTTCTTTTGAATATTTTAATTATGGCCCACAATTTTGAGCTGGCCTGGTGGCCTGTCCAGGGTGTCTCCCCGCCTGCTGCCCAGTGACTGCTGGGATAGGCTCCAGGATCCCTGCGACCCTGAGAGCAGGATAAGCAGTTTGGATAATTAATGGATGGATGGATGGATGGATTTTGAGTTGCAAAAAAGTCTGTGCATGTGCTCCATAACACAGTGTCGGGAGTGGCTAAACTGTTCATTTGGAAAACCAGAAAGAACCAGATTCAGGGTTAGGGGTTAGGGGTCAGTGGACGCTGTTCTGATAAAGACTGGAATGATGGGTGCATGAGTCAGAGTGGAATTTTAGTACTACAAAATGACAGATAAAACAGATGCCTTTATGAACATCTGGAGTGTTGGGGAGGTGTTGTGTTCTGTTGTTGAGGATTTGTTGTTTATTCATTTTTTAATTGTCGGTTTTATTTGGTTTTGGGGTTGTTTTTTTCCCTCCAACACAGGCACTTTGCTTTGGATAGTGCGAGTACATTGTAAATAAAGGTATTTAAAATTCAGATTCCCTCTCCGTCTCCCTCCCTCTCTCTGAGTCACAAACTTAAAACACCCGCATCCATGTTTAGCCCAACTAAACCTACAGCACACAATAAAAACACACGGTACTTCTCTTTGATGGGGTATGTAATTGTAGATTGCATGTGCGGCCTGAGCAGACTAAACCGCCTCTTGGTTACTGCTGGTTACCGCCTTTGTGACCAGATAACGCCGACAAAAAAGCCTCATTCGACAAGATCAGTGAATGTAAAGAATGTATCCTTGGGAGAGACGGATAAACATTTGGAGGGATTGGGGTTGAGAAAAGACAGGCTGTGTGAGGGTGACATCGAGATGGAAAAAGACAAACGGCTAACACCGACTAGAATGAGTCTGGTAAGCCTTTAAACACAGAGTAGCATCTCCAGATGTCTCCCCTCTGCTTGTTACGTGGTCACCACTTCGGGGAAAAAAAGAAAGCTAGACATCTACAAAGGCACCAACTTTGGCAGAGGAAGAAAGGATCATACAGAAAACTGCAAAGGCTCAATGGTAGGGGATTGACCTTGCATTTTTACTTAACTCCAGCACAGGGTAGATTGATTCGAGAGACCGATGGGTGAAAATGTACAAATAAAGCCAAGTGGGGAGAGCAGCTGTTGCATGACACACAGTGGTAAGCCTGAGAAGCATGCAGCTTGTGCGTATTTGCTCACGTTATCAGTGGCTTTTTATCTGTGCAGATGTTTAACAGTTGTTGAGGAAGACCAGTTTTGCCATAACACTTGCTGGGAACCAGTGACATTATAAAAGGCACTGCCGTTTGTAAGATGCTTTGGTGGTTTGACTTCAACCTGGCAAACGGCTGCTGTCTCGCAGCTTATCAGAGATAATGTAAATCCACTGAGATAAAGCTGTTTACCACCATCCTTTGACGGATCCAAAGTCGGCTAAGGTTAAAAGGCTTGCGGCCAAAGACATTGGATCCTAATCACTCTGTGCCATTTTCCTCATTCACGTAGCCCACAGGACATACAGCCAACATGTTTTACACCAATGCTATCTTTTTAACACTAAGGATTTTTTTTTTGTGTGTGTGCAACATTGAATGATTTCAAGTGCAATAAATTCTAATATTTAGTTTAGTCTATTGTTTAATTGACAGGGACAACGCACAATTTTACAACTGCCCCAGAGTTAGCTGGCAGCTAATTTGCATCTGCAGTCCCTGGGCAGGAAAACAAACAACAGTTAATACAGAAGTAAAAACATAACAACACATAAGAAAACTATTGGACAGGCAGACAAAGAACAATCAAGACAAAATAAAAACACGACAATACATCAGAAACCAATCTCAAAAGTTATAAATACAGCCTTTTTAAAACAGTGGATATAAATAGCAATCTGGCCTATATGCCAACAACATAATAAATATGGATTTCATCTATTCAGCAACAGTAAATATAAATAGTAATCTGACCTGAAACATCAATAAATAACAGTCTGACCTAAACTATGACAACAGCTATAAAAATCAATCTGGCCTATTCAGTGGCAGGAAATATAAATGACACACAAGTCTACAGTCAGGTTGCACCTGGGCTGGTTCCAACCAGAACCCTAGGCTGCCCCTGACTAAGAAAAATATAGCAACTACTCTGAATAAAAACTACAACAAAAACCCTGACTGAAATCTACAGTATGTATGAAATATTAAAACAAGGGCATTTATTTGTGATTACACGTTTGTGCTGATTTTAACCAAAGCTTAAGACGCTTTTTAAACACCGCAAAGCTGGCTGACCGTCTGACATTAGGGGGAAGGGAAGCCCACTTTCCCACCACTTTTACTGAAAATGCTGATTGACCAAAAGTAGTCTTCCTAAACTGTGGTACCCAATCTCCCCTTGAAGATGCGCTGGACCTGACCCTTACAGTTCTGTCACTGTCGGGAGAGGCCGGGCATGCTGTCGGGGGGGGGGTGCGAGTCAATGAATAATCTTCAACATCAGGCATACATCTGAATAAAACGAAAAATTATCAAAATCAAGAAAGTTATATTTTTATCAGGCTATGGCAGTGGTGATATTCCCTTGGTTTTTTTATCCAATATTTTTAAAATCTGTTTCTATAGAGAATATACCGGCTTGAGGGTGGTCACACCTGCTTGGGACCAAGTGGTTATACAGTACGACAAATGAGGGAAAATCATGGCATGTAGAAAAAGGTCTGCGGCAGAGGAAGACACTTGATGCCTGATGTTCTTAAAATTTTTCAAATTGAACTTAACAATCCTGGTTACCTTACTGACATGTTTTTTTAAAAGACAAGTGCTTGTCCATTATGATGCCTAAATATCTTACAAGTGTCACCGTATTAATAACTTCACCGTTCAATAAAATGTCCGGATCAACCGTATTGTTGGTCCTTGGTGTAAAGTACATGCAGACTGTTTTGCTCACATTGAGAGTTAAGCAATAGTTTGTAAGCCAATCAGACACCTTGCACAAGGCAGCTTTTAATTTAGCTGCAACTTGCTCTTTTGATTTTGCATGAGTGAAGATGACCGTCTGTCTGTCTGTCTGTCTGTCATAAGCATGACAGACAGACAGACTATATAAATATCGTATATATTTAGGGCTCTACACTACAGGTGCTAATAGCACACCTAAATCTGAAAAGCCTGGGTTTTAGCATGTGACAATAACTTCTTCTGACACATTTTTTTTGCATTCCCCCCCCCCTTTTTCCCCCCAATTGTATCCGGCCAATTACCCCACTTTTCCGAGCCGTCCCAGTCGCTGCTCCACCCCCTCTGCCGATCCAGGAAGGGTTGCAGACGACCGTATGCCTCCTCCGATACATGTAGAGTCACCAGCTACTTCTTTTCGCCCGACAGTGAGGAGTTTCGCCAGGGGGACATAGCACATGGGAGGATCACGCTATTGCTCCCAGTTCCCCCTCCCCCCGAAGAGGTGCCTCGACGGACCAGAGGAGGCGCTAGTGCAGCGACCAGGACACATACCCACATCCGGCTTCCCACCCGCAGACACGGCCAATTGTGCCTGTAGGGACGCCTGACCAAGCCGGAGGTAACAGGAGGATTCGAACTGGCGATACCTGTGTTGGTAGTCAACGGATTAGACCGCCACACCACCCGGATACAAACTGTCTTTAATTTGCCAGTCACCCTGAGGTTTAGCTACAGCCGATAAAAAAATAAAACCTCTAATCATCCTTAACCTCAAAGCCTAACTAACATTTGTTTTCCAGATCCACAAACCCCAAACCACAAAAACTTATGACTGTCTCGCAGCAAACCAAAGACTTATTACAGTGTTTTACGCATAACCAGAATGCGAATGGTAGCCTGAAACCATAACAGCTTAATCTGAATGAAGATCAACTGATTTCAATAGGATTTGCGTTTTCCCCATAATCCAATTTACCTCAGCACAGCTGGCTCTTCCCATAGGAGTAGCGAGCAATCAGTGATTAAGTAGAGAATCAATCACTGGGTCTACGCGCTCAATGGGGTCAAAATAAATCAAATCTTACTTGATAATAATGCAAAAGGATTGCCTGCTGAGAGACAAGTGATGCCGCTGACACAAGACATTCTTGTGATTGGAACTTGAAAACTTATTCATTCATCAAAACAGTGTAGAAATGAGAGAGAACACACAAAGCGCCACGTGACCATAACGGGTCGTTTGCTTTCCTCAAAACTTGACCCAAGCTTTTAGTAGTCGGCGTCATCTAGAACTAGACCATGGCATGTTCTTAAAAGGCTTACTGTCAACCGTCACAGTCCCATAGTTCTGGCACATTCACTCTCTCCCAATGTGTTTGCCATTTTTTCTGTTAGTGCCATGTCTCTTCACACATACACACACACACACACACACACACACACACACACACACACACACACACACACAATACTTCCCTTACCTGCCATCCTCAAGCTGTCCACCAGATGCCCTCGGACTTCCCACCTGTTCCCATTTCTCCTCAGTCCTGCAGTTACCTGGCCTACTCCGCCCACTTCACTCCCGCCACTCATTCTCTAATCAGCCACTCACTACTTAGACCAGTCCACTTCCATTCTTCTCGACAAGACTGTTAAGCTGCCAAGTGCTTCATGTCGTGCGAGCTAGCCGCTGGTCTGGGCATCTGTTACCTGCCTGTTTTCTGGACTTTTGATTCTTGCTTGCTCCTTCTCAGATTTGTTTGCCTGCACTGCCTATCCTGGTTCTGACCCTTGCCTTCCTCACTATCCCCATAAGCCTTTGTACCACCATTTTGTGTATTGAACTGTATCAGTCTGCCTCGGCCATCTGCATTTTAGGTCCTTCCCCTGTATTCCTGTCACCCTGATTGTACCAGCCACTGCAGTTAACCGCATTTGGCATATCCCACAACAGGCCATCACAGATTTAGCACAGCAGATTTTAAACAAAATGTAAAAACATTGCACTCACTGCTAACCAAAGCAGGTTTAAAAACATCCAACCAATTTTTACCTTAGGGTGGCTTTCATGAAACCTATGATACACATAATCACATTTTAAAAGGAAGCATATCAATCCAAAAAGTGTTCAGATCTCCAGAGAAAGAATTCAAGGTGAAATCTTAGTTCAAAAATGGGGTGAGAGCAGCACACAAATAACAGCAGTCCTCGAGTTTTCCCTTCGTGGCACCTTTTATTCATCATATCTGATATGAAAAATTAAATGTACTGGGGGGGGGGGACTGCTGTGCTCTATTCCTGGAAGCTGCTGTATCTTGGCTTATTTTTTAAAGGACATGCTATTCTAGCATATATACGTAAACACTTTTTAAAAAAATTTGATTTGACATAAACATATGTATATAAAAGTGTCATACGCTGCGGCAAATACATTCATTGAAAACATCGAGGACAACACAAAGTTAAGAATAACTTATTTCCATTGTGGTCCTCAATCTGGAGGCCCAGTGAAAGGCTACAGCGCTGCACACTTTCACCCAGTTACAACAATGGCCCAAGTCCATGGAAATAGATGTCATTTCATCACAGGGCTTCAGCTCTCAGCCCATCTTGTGATTGTGCTTGGCAATTGAACAAACTTTGTGCAGACTTTCAGTGAGTGATGTGGTGAAGGAGAAAGTTTGATCTTTACGGTCCTCAATCGCGGTCTCCTACCGGTGTTAAAGAGCGCTGGTGGTAAATCCCATAAAACTCTCGACCACAGCATTCTTTCACCCAATTATTTCGAATGGTTCAGTGACAGCTAGAATATCTGGCTGAACATCCTGCCTCTCATCCTGTCCCTGGACTTTGACAGAAAAGCCCAGGCTAAGTATTTACCCCCAGCACTATATTGATCACTGGCCTGTTTAACAAGTTGAACGAGGAAAAGGTGGCGTTTGCTCAACAGTTAAGCTTTCCACATGCATCTAAGCAAATATAAGGTTCTGCAACAGATGTCTGACATGAGACTTGATAACAAGTGCCAACAGAGTGATGTGCATAAAACAGTGAAACGGTTATTGTTCATGTTTGACTGATCAGCTGCATGCCAAGTTTGACAGGCCATAAGGAGAGCAACGGATAAAAGAGAGGTTGGCACGTGAGGTCTGGGGACCGCTTTTTGTCTTTGCATCAAATAACTGATATGTAAATCAAATTGAATAAACAAACAGATAATTAAAATAAGTAAATACATAAATGATGCTTAGAACAGAGATAGATGAATCAACAAGCAGACAGACAATGACAGATGGAAAAAGAAAACAAGAAAAACACGTAAACCGTGCCATGCGGAACTTTTGTCTCCCCCTTCTGGCATAAAGAGTAATTACAAAAACACCGTTTACGCGTGCTTAGTTAATAGATACGAAAATACTGTAGCGAATTAGGGGGGGCAGCCCGGGAACCGTCGCCACAGCTGGGACGCGAACCCGTATCTCCCACTCCGCAAGCGACAACGTTAACCAGTCGGCTAAAGCTGTGTTTCTCAACCGGGGGTCCGCGGACCCCTAGTGGTCCGTGGTGTAATTGCAAGGGGTCCGTGAAAATAAAATATCTTTAAAAAAAAGATCCTATGACATTTATAGAAATAGGATTATTTTACTCAAATGTGACCGAGACCTTTATCTACCTAAACTATAAAGGGTAACAGGACTTTTTTCTCTAATTACATCTGTTTCACAAGTGTAATTTATTGTATTTTAATAAGAGATCTCGCTCCCGTTTGCATTGTTAAAAGTTACTGCATAAAAAGTCTGTTGTTACATATATCTGAAAGTTACTGAATACATATTCTGTTTTGTTACATATATCTGAAAGTTACTGCATAAGAATTCTGTTTTGTTAACTATATCTAAGTTACAACTGAAAGCTCTTATTTTAGCCCCAAAGAGTGAATAAATGCTATAATGCAATTTAAAATGCAGTTTCTACTGTTTCTATCAAATTGCAACCCCCCTCCCCCAAGATCAGGTGGAGGGGTCCTCAGGGTAGATCAAAAATACGCAGGGGGTCCAGGACCCCAAAAAGGTTGAGAACCACTGGGCTAAAGGGTCCGACCCGTTAGTCAAGGACCAACGTGTCTACTACTTATCCATGCATGTCACAATGCGAAGACATTTCCACAGTTCCAAGACAATAATCCATTATTTAGTTAGAGTAGATGTAATGGCTACATAGCCTACTCCAAATATTTTACGAATACCAACCTCCGTCGCTACTTCAGCTCTGGCCAAAGCAATCTCGTCTACCATTTTTCCAAACAATTTAACATCCAAGTTCCATGTGACGAAAGTGTTCGCATGCGTCCGACTGGCCAACCCTAACCCCACCCTAACCCTAAACTTTAACCAATCAGAGGCAGAGTTTACTGGATTACGTAAAACGCATCCCTAGCGGCGCTCTAGACATCAGATTACAAACTCTGGTGTACGGTGAAATACAGAGAGACTTACCTGGTGGTGATAGACTTAATCATCATTGTGTGAACTTGTTCAGCAAGGGCTTGAACATAACGCACATTCGTTTGTATGTAAAAGTCCCATACTCTTATCTTTAAGCAGCACATTTGAACATTCACACCAGACATTACTCCACACCATTTCTTTGCATTGTTAAAGATGGGCAAATTCAATTTTTTTGGTTGCAAAAAGTAAACAGGCGATGTATCCCCTCATTCAGCAGAACGCCTTTTCACAAACTGTTTGCTGTCCTTAACAGAAAATGTGAAATGACTCCATACTGCCGGCGTTTTCACTGATGTTCGGCCATCCATCAGCCAGCCATTTATGGGCAGTGTGAAGGCATGAAAGGCACATTACCTGACATAAGCTAAACAAGACGCGGAATAAGTGAGGGAGAGTCATAAAAATGCAATCACGTTTTTATAATGTTTTTTTTTTCAATTGCGTTTTTGGTACTCACTCAAATATTGAAGGAGAAGTCAAATATCACTCTCAGTAACTTTTTGGATGACATTTTGGGCACTATCACTCCATTGGCAGATAGCTAAAAATGCTCATATCCTCTGATTATAAAACATGACCGAAATGTCAGCGCATCCCTGATTGATATGTAGACACATACACAGATGCATATAAAGAATCACAGATAGAAAAAAAAATGTCCACACAAAGCATTAGGAAGCAGTGACTTACCTGATGATGGCATATGATCCATGAGAAATGCCGATCCTGGTGCAGACAGCAAAGCTAGCGGGGTAATGAGGAGGAAGAGGTGAAGGGTGGGTGGGGAGGAAAAGTCCATGATGCTGCAGAGAGAGACATGGAGAGGGAACTTCATCATACACTGGATTTCAAAATGATATACTCACATCAGGCAACCTCAGATTACATGTACCAACTTCTCCCCTATCTGTTTCTTTATCCCTCGGTCTCACTTTCTCTCCCTCTGTTCTATTACAAATTGTGGCTGCAATGTATATTCAGCTGGCCTACATGAAACCTAATACAGGGCAGGCCATAATTAACAATCACACTACGCAGATGTGACATTCAACAGCTGCATGCATGCTGCATGCAGTGCATGTGTGTTGGTGTACATGTTAAGTGTGAGTGTGGGTGTTTGGGAGTGTCTGTGTGTGTGTTTGTTTGTGGCACTGGTGGTGAAGTGCATTAAACATTCAGGGCTGCACAAGAAGATCAGATGACTGCACCAAATATGCTTTGATTGTTACCTATTGAGCCACTGATATAGCGGGAGCATAAAATCTAAGGTGACAACAGAATTATATGCCAGTTAGTACACAGGGCCACATCTAAGTGTACAAAACAACACCTGCTCTTTTTTTTATATACATAAACTGATGAGTCGAATCAAGAAAAAGAGCACTGATCCATTCTTAAATCAACTTAAATCAGTTTAGAAGAATAATAAGGATACAGGTTAACAAAGGATTTGAGACAATCAAAATGGACTCTATGTTTGTGGGAACAAGCTATTGAGAGTCAAAACCCATTGTCAGCTGCCTTAACTGGAGACAGTGTGCGCCAAGTCTCCTATGAATGCTTTCAACACCTTGTTAAGTCCATTCTGACAAATTCAGGATGCTATGAAAGGAAACGGGGGTTGCAGTATGAAATTAGAGAGGTGTCCATAATGTTCTGCACTTCCTCCCCTTTGGTACAAGAGGTGAATAACGCATTTAAATTTACTTATTTAGCACACACATACAGTGCATCCGGAAAGTATTCGCACCCCTTCACTTTCTCCACATTTTTTTATGTTACAGCCTTATTCCAAAATGGATTAAATTCCTTTTTTATCTCATCAATCTACACACAATACCCCATAATGACAAGGTGAAAAAGGTTTTGTAGGAATTTTTGCAAACTTCTTAAAAATAAAAAACTGAAATATTGCATGTACATAAGTATTCACACCCTTTGCTATGACACTCAAAATTGAGCTCAGGTTCATCCTGTTTCCACTGATCATCCTTGAGATGTTTCTACATCTTGATTGGAGTCCACCTGTAGTAAATTCAATTGATTGGACACGATTTTGGAAAGGCACACACCTGTCTATATAAGGTCCCACTGTTGACAGTGCATGTCAGAGCAGAAACCAAGCCATGACGTCAAAGGAATTGTCTGTGGACCTCCGAGACAGGATTGCATCGAGGCACAGATCTGGGGAAGGGTACAAAAAATCTCTACAGCTTTGAAGGTCCCGAAGAGCACAGTGGTCTCCATCATTCGTAAATGGAAGAAGTTTGGATCCACCAGGGCTCCTCCTAGAGCTGGCCGCCCAGCCAAACTGAGCAATCGGGGGAGAAGGGCCTTGGTCAGGGAGGTGACCAAGAACCCGATGGTCACTCTGACAGAGCTCCAGCATTCCTCTGTGGAGATGGGAGAACCTTCCAGAAGGACAACCATCTCTGCAGCACTCCACCAATCAAGCCTTTATGGTAGAGTGGCCAGACGGAAGCCTCTGCTCAGTAAAAGACACATGACAGCCCTCTTGGAGTTTGCCAGAAAGCACCTAAAGGACTCTCAGACCATGAGAAACAAGATTCTCTGGTCTGATGAAACCAAGATTGAACTCTTTGGACTGAATGCCAAACGTCACGTCTGGAGGAAACCAGGCACCTCTCATCACCTTGCTAATACCATCCCTCCAGTGAAGCATGGTGGTGGCAGCATCAGCGGCAGGAACTGGGAGACTAGTCAGGATCGAGGGAAAGATGGAACGGAGCATAGTACAGAGAGATCCTTGATGAAAACCTGCACCAGAGCACTCAGGACCTCAGACTGGGGCAAAGGTTTACCTTTCAACGTGACAACGACCCTAAGCACACAGCCAAGACAACGAAGGAGTGGCTTCGGGACAAGTCTGTGAATGTTCTTGAGTGGCCCAGACTTGAACCCCATTGAACATCTCTGGAAAGACCTGAAAATAGCTGTGCAGAGACGCTCCCCATCTAACCTTGCAGAGCTCGAGAGGATCTGCAGAGAAGAATGGGAGAAATACCCCAAATATAGGTGTGCCAAGCTTGTAGCTTCGTACCCAAGAAGACTTAAGGTTGTAATCGCTGCCAAGGGTGCCTCAACCAAGTACTGGGTAAAGGGTGTGAATATTTATGTACATGCAATATTTTAGTTTTTTATTTTTAATAAATTTGCAAAAATTTCTACAAAACCTTTTTCACTTTGTCATGATGGGGTATTGTGTGTAGATTAATGAGGAAAAAAAAGGAATTTAATCAATTTTGGAATAAGGCTGTAACATAAAATGTGGGGAAAGTGAAGGGGTGTGAATACTTTCTGGAGGCACTGTATGTGCAAAATGACTTAGAAGAGAGTGAGAAATTAGCAGATAAGTTCAAGTAGAATGACGCAGCACTATATGGTAATCCCATCATAGCTAGCCAACACTGCATGCTGAGTGCATTTAGTGAAGGTGCACCTTAGATCATTAAGAAGCAGGGAATAGGAGAATCAGAGCAAAAAGATGGCATGCATTGCCAACAGAAACCAGGCAAATTATCCTGTCAAGTGCAAGTAGAAAAGAGCTCAATGCTATACATCAATAGTAATGCTTTTTAAGTAAGTATGGATGCAGCAGTAACAGCTGGCACAAATTCTGCAAAGTGCCACCAGAGACCACTTTAAGCATTAAGGTAGGTATAACAAGACAGCAGCACAATAACACTACACCATATTAACCTGTCTAAACCAAACAACCTCTCAAAAACAAGGTCTTTATTGATGAAAAGCTTTTATGTGGGCTTTTAGCTGTTCAAGCATCACCTGCACTACCATAAGTAGATGCACATAACCTAAAAGTCTATATATATATATATATATATATATATACACTACCGTTCAAAAGTTTGGGATCACCCAAACAATTTCGTGTTTTCCATGAAAAGTCACACTTATTCACCACCATATGTTGTGAAATGAATAGAAAATAGAGTCAAGACATTGACAAGGTTAGAAATAATGATTTGTATTTGAAATAAGATTTTTTTTACATCAAACTTTGCTTTCGTCAAAGAATCCTCCATTTGCAGCAATTACAGCATTGCAGACCTTTGGCATTCTAGCTGTTAATTTGTTGAGGTAATCTGGAGAAATTGCACCCCACGCTTCCAGAAGCAGCTCCCACAAGTTGGATTGGTTGGATGGGCACTTCTTTGAGCAGATTGAGTTTCTGGAGCATCACATTTGTGGGGTCAATTAAACGCTCAAAATGGCCAGAAAAAGAGAACTTTCATCTGAAACTCGACAGTCTATTCTTGTTCTTAGAAATGAAGGCTATTCCATGCGAGAAATTGCTAAGAAATTGAAGATTTCCTACACCGGTGTGTACTACTCCCTTCAGAGGACAGCACAAACAGGCTCTAACAGGTACTATTTAATGAAGATGCCAGTTGGGGACCTGTGAGGCGTCTGTTTCTCAAACTAGAGACTCTAATGTACTTATCTTCTTGCTCAGTTGTGCAACGCGGCCTCCCACTTCTTTTTCTACTCTGGTTAGAGCCTGTTTGTGCTGTCCTCTATATATATATATATATATATATATACACTACCGTTCAAAAGTTTGGGATCACATTGAAATGTCCATATTTTTGAAGGAAAAGCACTGTACTTTTCAATGAAGATAACTTTAAACTAGTCTTAACTTTAAAGAAATACACTCTATACATTGCTAATGTGGTAAATGACTATTCTAGCTGCAAATGTCTGGTTTTTGGTGCAATATCTACATAGGTGTATAGAGGCCCATTTCAAGCAACTATCACTCCAGTGTTCTAATGGTACAATGTGTTTGCTCATTGGCTCAGAAGGCTAATTGATGATTAGAAAACCCTTGTGCAATCATGTTCACACATCTGAAAACAGTTTAGCTCGTTACAGAAGCTACAAAACTGACCTTCCTTTGAGCAGATTGAGTTTCTGGAGCATCACATTTGTGGGGTCAATTAAACGCTCAAAATGGCCAGAAAAAGAGAACTTTCATCTGAAACTCGACAGTCTATTCTTGTTCTTAGAAATGAAGGCTATTCCATGCGAGAAATTGCTAAGAAATTGAAGATTTCCTACACCGGTGTGTACTACTCCCTTCAGAGGACAGCACAAACAGGCTCTAACCAGAGTAGAAAAAGAAGTGGGAGGCCGCGTTGCACAACTGAGCAAGAAGATAAGTACATTAGAGTCTCTAGTTTGAGAAACAGACGCCTCACAGGTCCCCAACTGGCATCTTCATTAAATAGTACCCGCAAAACACCAGTGTCAACATCTACAGTGAAGAGGCGGCTGCGGGATTCTGGGCTTCAGGGCAGAGTGGCAAAGAAAAAGCCATATCTGAGACTGACCAATAAAAGAAAAAGATTAAGATGGGCAAAAGAACACAGACATTGGACAGAGGAAGACTGGAAAAAAGTGTTGTGGACGGATGAATCCAAGTTTGAGGTGTTTGGATCACAAAGAAGAACGTTTGTGAGACGCAGAACAAATGAAAAGATGCTGGAAGAATGCCTGACGCCATCTGTTAAGCATGGTGGAGGTAATGTGATGGTCTGGGGTTGCTTTGGTGCTGGTAAGGTGGGAGATTTGTACAGGGTAAAAGGGATTCTGAATAAGGAAGGCTATCACTCCATTTTGCAACGCCATGCCATACCCAGTGGACAGCGCTTGATTGGAGCCAATTTCATCCTACAACAGGACAATGACCCTAAACACACCTCCAAATTGTGCAAGAACTATTTAGAGCAGAAGCAGGCAGCTGGTATTCTATCGGTAATGGAGTGGCCAGCGCAGTCACCAGATCTGAACCCCATTGAGCTGTTGTGGGAGCAGCTTGACCGTATGGTACGCAAGAAGTGCCCATCCAACCAATCCAACTTGTGGGAGCTGCTTCTGGAAGCGTGGGGTGCAATTTCTCCAGATTACCTCAACAAATTAACAGCTAGAATGCCAAAGGTCTGCAATGCTGTAATTGCTGCAAATGGAGGATTCTTTGACGAAAGCAAAGTTTGATGTAAAAAAATCTTATTTCAAATACAAATCATTATTTCTAACCTTGTCAATGTCTTGACTCTATTTTCTATTCATTTCACAACATATGGTGGTGAATAAGTGTGACTTTTCATGGAAAACACAAAATTGTTTGGGTGATCCCAAACTTTTGAACGGTAGTGTATATATATATATATATATATATATATATATATATATATATATATATATACTTAAAAAAATCCCAGGGGCATTCAGGTAGCATAGCGGTCTTCCATTGCCTGCCAACATGGGGATCGCCAGTTCGAATCCCCGTGTTACCTCCGGCTTGGTCGGGCGTCCCTACAGACACAATTGGCCGTGTCTGTGGGTGGGAAGACGGATGTCAGTATGTGTCCTGGTCGCTACACTAGCACCTCCTCTGGTCGGTCGGGGGGGGGGGGGGGGGGGGGGGACTGTGGGGGAATAGCGTGATCCTCCCATGCGCTACGTCCCCCTGGCGAAACTCCTCACTGTCAGGTGAAAGGAAGTGGCTGGTGACTCCACATGTACTGGAGGAGGCATGTGGTAGTCTGCAGCCCTCCCCGGATCAGCAGAGAGGGTGGAGCACTGACCAGGAAGGCTTGGAAAATAGGGTAATAGGCCAATTACAATTGGGGAGAAAAAGAGGGGAAAATCCACAAAAAAAAATCCCAATTAAAATGTGTGTAAAAGACCAGTGGGGTTGCACCCTGTGTGCGGAGGCTTCCCTTCTAAAAATTAAAACAGAATTTCACCTACTAACACAGTGGTTGCGGCAGTAGCCTTGCGCGACAGCGCCGTCCACTTAAAACTAAAAAAGGATATCTCTATGAATAACCTGCGACACAAAAACAAAGTGACAAATGATTGCCAGTCACTAAGGTTGTGTTGGTGGACAAGCTCTTGCACCGAGGTCCAACCTAAATATAGGCCAGCCTGTCTGTCTGCACCTTCCACGATTTACAGTTGGGCCTCCACAACCTCGCTGGGGAGACAACGACCTGGAAGCTGGGAGACATTCTTCTTAGGGCAAACAGCAGCTTCTTACGGGCTTTGGAGGAGGCGGATCCAACATCACGAGCCCAGTGCTTTAGGAATGAACCTCAGGAAAAAAAATATGAGCTATATGAGCCCCCCCCCCCCCCCACAAAGACATCAGCAGCCATTTTACATAGAAAATGATGCTGAAATTACCTGTGGTCACGGATATAATATGCAGGCAACAAAAATAATCTACTATATTTTGCTTTTTTAGTATCTTTTTAGTGTATTTAGCATCTAACCTCTAACCAGTGCACAATACAGCGGAAAGCGGTGTTAAGAGTATAACGAGCCGGTGCTGAAACGATTAGCCGATTAGTCAACTGAAATAATCAAATTAAGTCAATGAACCAATGAAATACCAAACATTTGCTGGTGACAGCGGGACTACGATTGCCTTGAATACTGATTCATGTCATTATATTCATGAATACTTAAGGGGCTTTTCTTGCCGCTGGTCAGACTTAAACAGCTTAGAGACGGGCGGCGCGGCTCAGGAGGTAGCGCGGGTCGTCTAGTAATCAGAAGGTCGCTGGTTCGATCCCCGGCTCCTGCGGAGAGCGTGTTGAAGTGTCCTTGAACAAGACACTGAAACCTTTAACTGCGCCTGATGAGCAGGCTGGCACCTTACATGGCAGCCTCCGCCATCAAGTGTGTGAATGGGTGAAGGCGAGGTATACACTATAAAGCGCTATGAGTGGTCGGTAGACTGGAAAGGTGCCATATAAATGCAGTTCATTTAGCATTTTACCATTTAACATGGGATGCAAGGGAACCTGTGATGGGAATTTGGCACTATTTTTGCCATTTATCACTAAATGATTAATTAATTGATCTAAAAAATGTTAAGTGTACAATTTGAAGTGTAAATCTTTTTTTCTGTTACTGTGTGTGCGTGTGTGTGCAGGCCATAAGCCCCAGTTATACAATGGCAAGACTCAGAGCAGAGAGACTGGCGAGCAGCAGCCCCGTGAGACTTCATGAAAATGTCTAAAATCAATCATCCCTTCCTTCCTGCAGCCTTGAAGTCGTCAGAATTTAAAATAGCATTATAATGGGGTATTCACCGACCAACGACCACCTATATATCACCTTCTTTTTAAACCAGGGAAGGGCCGCAGCGCCCTGCTGTCCTTCCTTTTTCCCGTTGTCTTTCCTTCCTACATTCTTTAATGGCTGGCGTAACATGAGCGCCACAACAAGAGAGCCACGCTGCCCCTCAGCCCAACATGTGGCCTCATGTTAATCCCTACATCAGATTCTCACTTCCCTGCTCTCTCTCTCTCTCTCTCTCTCTCTCTCTCTCTCTCTCTCTCTCTCTCTCTCTCTCTCTCTCTCTCTCTCTCTCTCTCTCTCTCTCTCTCTCTCTCTCTCTCTCTCTCTCTCTCTCTCTCTCTCTCTCTCTCTCTCTCTCTCTCTCTCTCTCTCTCTCTCTCTCTCTCTCTCTCTCTCTCTCTCTCTCGCTTTATCAAGTGAGAGCTCTACTGGGATGGGATCCCCGTCATTTCTCTCCCTCTTTCTTTCTACTGCACGTTTCTCCCCCACACTTCCCTCTTTCTTTTAGGCCAATTCTAGCCTTCCAAACAGACGGGAACGTTGTATGAGCCAATCAGATAAGAGGGAGGTTCAGCCCTGGCCTCCTGGGGTCTCTTGGTAAACATTTAAGTCATCTGTGGTCAAACCCTCTCCTCCTACTTAAGCCCTAATACACACACAAGCGTGCACGCACACACACACACACACACACACACGTATGCAACTGTTTATGGATACGTGCATGTGCACACCAACAAAGCATATAATATTAACATAGCAGACACACAAGCTTGCTCATAAAAGTTGCATCCACACACACACACACACACACAGATGTATGCAACTGTTTATGGATACGTGCATGTGCACACCAACAAAGCACGTAATATTAATAGCATGCACACAAACTTGCACATAAAAGTTACGTCCACACACACACACACAGATGTATGTAACTGTTTATGGATACGTGCATGTGCACACCAACAAAACACGTAATATTAACATAGCATGCACACAAACTTGCACATAAAAGTTACGTCCACACACACACACACACACACACACAGATGTATGCAACTGTTTATAGATACATGCATATGCACACACCAACAAAGCATGCAAGATCAACATAGCATACACACAAACTTGCACATAAAAGTTGCGCACATGCACACACAGACACACAGACACACACACACACACACACACACACACACACACACGCATTGATGTATGCAACTGTTTATGGATACGTGCATGTGCACACCAACAAAGCATGTAATATTAACATAGCATACACACAAACTTGCACATAAAAGTTGTGTCCACACACACACACACACACACACACACACACACACACACACACGCACACAAACTTGCAACCCGGTGGCCAATACCGCCATGCCTCCCCCATGTTTCCTTAAGGAACTGGTCTCTTTAGTCAGTGTTTGTATAAAAGGAGCAGGCAAAGGAGGGTGGAGGAGGTTAGGAATGGTTGGGGTGATGGTATGAGGGAGAGGCAAAAGAAAGGTTAGAGGGCGAAGGGTCACTTAGTTGCTTTGTATTAGTCCTTTTCAGGGCCTCACAAGCCAAATGTGCATTCAAGCACCACCCCCCCCCCCACACACACATACACACACACGCACACACAGGCATCCAACCACACAGGGTGGGGTGGTCATGCAAAGTTTAGTCGGCGGTTGCTCCAGAAGCAAAGCAGAAAGAGTAAGTCTCGTGTTGCGTCTATACTGTATAATAATTTATGTCCATTACATATTCATAACATGGACCATTTTTTGCCAACATAACAGATCCTACAATATTTGTATTTTGTATCTGATAGTTAGTTTTATCTAATTTACCCCGACTCATGTTAACGATGGCTGGAGCCAGTGAGGTCAGATTCATAAAGGAGCCTCAGGAGAGAGATCCTTTGGAAAAACAAACATGCTCCCCTCATACCCAGACTTAAGAGGTCAGCTCTAAATGTCACAAACACGTTCAATCAACAATCCGTGGAATGTTGCTTCGAACAAATCCCAAAATTGATAGGTGGCCATAGCCATCGCAGGAATGCCACATTTATCTTCATATGTTGCAGGAACCAGTAAACTGCTGCCGTTTCGCCGCTTTCGGAAAAATGTTATTTCAAATAATATTGTCATCTAAGCAGCTCGGGGGCAGGACAAACATAATCAAACAACCACTCATTTCAGCTTTCTGTATCACAGCATGTCTATTACTTTCAGACCACATATCACTATAAATAAGAAGGACTCGCAGCGGTCACTGGAAAACTACAGGAGCTTAGATGCTGGGCGGACGCACGGTACGCAGCTTAAACTGAACACCACAGTTATTTTAAGTGCTGTTTAGAGAAAAGCTAACGCATTACTTTGAATGTAAGGAGTCCGCGGGGATTTCTTTGTATTATTATTGGCCAATTGGAAAGTGTTCGACTGAAACAAAGCTATACGCCGAGTTTATATTTAAATTTTACAGATGATATTGGTTGCGATGTACTGTGGTTAAACCAAGTATGACACTGTCAGGTAAAATGAGGAGGCAAGGCTATATAATGAAATTGTATGACACTATATTTTCTGTCTTATCCTCCTGAGCAGATACAGCACCTCTTTCCAGTAATTTCTTTAGTTTTTTTTTCTCCCTTTTATTCCCCAATTGTATCCGGCCAATTACCCCACTCTTATGAGCCGTCCCGGTCGCTGCTCCACCCCCTCTGCCGATCCGGGGAGGGCTGCAGACTACCACGTGCCTCCTCCGATACATGTGGAGTCGCCAGCCGCTTCTTTTCACCTGACAGTGAGGAGTTTCACCAGGGGGACATGGCGCGTGGGAAGAACACGCTATTCCACCCAGTACCCCCCCCCCAGACAGGCGCCTCGACCGACCAGAGGAGGCGCTAGTGTGGTGACCGGGACACATTCCCACGTCCAGCTCCCCAACCGCAGACACAGCCAATTGTGTCTGTAGGGATGCCCGACCAAGCCGGAGGTAACACGGGGATTCGAACTGGGATCCCCGTGTTGGTAGGTAATGGAATAGACCGTCAAATTTACTGCTACCCTGCTTTTGCCATAGATTTCCCTTGTGGTATAAAATTGACTCTCTGGCGTGGGCTATTATGTCTCCGTCTTGGTCGGCTATTGTGGTGCATGCTGAGGCAAAATCAATAGCTTTGTTTAGTAGCTCTTTAGCTACGGAGGGGTAAAACTCACAAATATCAAAGCATATAGATGTATGCCTGCTCTTGCCGTCTATGCCCCTAAACCATTGCAATACTTGGTCGGTGTTCTTCCACTGATTTAAGGGAACCCCCTTCAGAATCGCCCTATTTATATTTTCAGTTATTTTTTTGCTTAGCTTACCTATTTTGGGTTTGGTGGGCTAGGGCCTGATCAATATGACAATCTTCTACATAGCAACGTCACCAAATCATACAAGAAGGCCGCAAAGTCCACCGAAAGAGTCATCAGTATAAGGGACAAAACCAAGACAGGGACATAATAGCCCACACCAAAGAGTCAAATTTATACCACAAGGGAAACCCATGGCAAAAGCAAGGCAGCAGTAAATTTGACGTGACCATGGGCAGCTTCGACGGTGCAGAGACTTGTGAGCTAGTGGGCTTGTACTTGTTGTCCCAACTACAGGTCCTGGGCATCAACGTCGGCCTTTATGAGATGACGGGCTGGCAGTCTGCAACGAACCCGCAAGAGAAGTCGAGAGAATAAAAAAGAAAACGACCAAACTGACTTCCTCGGCATCTCATTAGACCTTAGCAATGGTACATACAGGCCATACATGAAGCCCAATAATATACTGCAATACCTCTACAGAGAAAACAATCATTCGCCCTCTATCCTGAAAAATATTTCCAGAGAGCATAAACAAGAGACTCTCATGTTTATCATCCAGCGACGCCATCTTTAATGAAGCAGCCCCCCCCATACCAAGAAGCCTTACAAAAATGTGGATATAATTTCAGGCTTAAGTACAACCCACCATCAATTAGCGAAAGCCAGCAAAAAAAAAAACAAAAAAAAAACAGCAGAAACCAGAATATCACCTGGTATAATCCTCCCTACAGCGACACTGTGGCCTCTAATATTGGAAAACTATTTTTCAGTCTTTTGGATGAGTGCTTTTACCCCAAACCATCAGTTAAGACAAATATTCAACAGCAACACAGTCAAAATGAGCTACAGCTGCATGCCAAATGTTCAGCAGGTTATTTCATCCCACAACACAAGCATCATGACCAGGGCACAGACCCCCTCACCGCAGCTATACACCACCAACAACTGCCGTGTTAAGGCGTCGTGTCCTTTTGAAGGAAAATGTCCAACTGTGCCCCAACACCACCCCACTATATCATATATGTAAATTACCCCATTTGACTTTACCTTGTTATATTTTAAATGTATGCTATTTCAGCAGTACCCTGGCCCTTTAAATGCTTTGTCAAAACAAGCCCCAACCCCTGCCCCATTGGTTGTAATGTTTTCTACCCCACCATTTGTTGCTGTGCATCATAACCACCTACCCCATTGGTTGTAATATTTCAAATGTTTTCTATCCTCTCATTGGTTGATGTCCACTGAAATTAGGGGCGTGACGCGGGGCAATGTAATATCTATTGACTGTGTGTTCTTCTTTGTTGTTTAATCACATTGGCAGCTGATGAGTGTGCGACACACGAAACAAGCTTGTACGGAAATAAATTAAAGGTTTTTCTTTTCTCCTACATCTATCTTAATATTCCGCTGCTCATTTGTTGAGCACTTTTATCAACACCATCGATGGTTTCTGATAAATAAAAAAGAAGAAGCAATATATCTTTGTTAAAAGAAACACTCAATGGTAGGGAAAGTGCTCAGCAAATAAGGAGCAAAATTATTCAGTGAGTCAAGTAAATTCTTTATGAGACAGTACAAGCCTGTTTCGTGCCATAAGCAGTCATCAGCTGTCAATAAAGCTACTCGGGAAAGACCATACCATTGACTGCCTCGTCTTGCACATCATGTGCACGACGTCCAATGGGGAAGGGAGAGGTGCGACATTCAAAAACACGTGATCGCTAACGGTCCAATGGGGGGGGGGGGTATTTGTCTATTGGCATGATTTATTTATAATTAAAAAATAGGTGCTTGTATCGATGTCTGCAACTGCTGGCCAATTCATTCCTGTTATCCAGTGTGGACATTTCTGGTATGCAAGTGATAAAATATTTTTCAGTTAGACATAGGTTGCACATTTTACTACTGGTTGAATATGCTTTGTTCTTTGAGAGGATTCTCCAGGTGGTTGAATAATTAATGTTCCTGTCCGCCAATGACCAAATATAACGGCTTAAAGATGCTGCATTCTTTAAACGGTTGTTTCTAAAGCTACACGTGTACATTAAACCTCTTTTTGGATGTTCCCTCTGTTAGACCGACGTATGTCTATGTTGCCGTTGTCATCTCTCGTCACCGTAGCTCAGTAGATACCTCCTTTCGCCTGGCCTTTTCTTTCGAGGGAGCATGAGTCGTTCACACGGCAGTTGCAGTTGGGGGAGTCCGGTTGTGATGAAGGTGTCGTTGATTTGTTCATGATTCTTGTGTAGTGAGGTGATATTATTTGTTAATGTTAGGCATGCAGCTGCAACTAATTTTGATGGTGTTCCTATTGAATATCTTCCTCAGTTGATGGTCCGAGGTAAAGCACTTATCCAAAAGTTAAAAAAAGTGCTTACCGATGTTTGTGGCCACAGTGTCACTGTAGGGGGGGTTGCACCAGCTGATGTTTCGTCTTCTGCTACGTTTGTTGATTTGCTGGCAGTCAGTGTGTAATGGTGGGTTGTACTTGAGCTTAAAATTGTAGCCTCTCCTCTGTAATGCATCTTGGTATGGGGGTGTAGCTTCATTGAAGATGGACTCATTAGATAACAATTTTGAGAGTCTTCTATTAATGCTTCCTGGGATGTTCTTCAAGATGGAGGGTGGGTGGTTGCTTTCTCTATGGACATACTGCAGCGTGCGGTTGGGCTTAATGTACCAATTGTATGTGCCGTTGCTAAGGTCCATTGAGATGTCCAGAAAGTCAATTTGTTTTTTGTTTGCTTCAGTTGTGATTTTGAGCCCCATTGTTTGAGAATATTTTGCATATTGTTTTCTTAATTTGCTCGACCTCTCTTGGTGTTTTGCTACAAATTGCCAGCCCATCATCCCTATGGAGTGTGACACTGATGTCTAGGTCTTGTAGTTGAGATAAAAATATATTCCAATATGTTCACAAGTTTCCGCCCCGTCGAAGCTGCCCATGGTTACATCAAATTTGCGATTACCTTTTTTCTGCCATGGGTTTCCATTGTGGTACAAAGGTGATTCCTTCGCCTGGTATATAACGTCTCTGCCTTGCTCGGATATCACTGTGTGTTTTGCGGCAAAATCAGTGGCTTTGGATGGCAACTCTTTGGTTATGGATAGGTAGAACTCGTAGGGGAGTGAAGTCAAGCTCTGATTTTGTTTTGATTCAAGTCTCTTGGGTTTCATGGGTGTCAGTCTTACACAGTATAGATTTAAGGCGATTTAAGCAAAGGCTAAAGCAAACCACCATGCATTGAGAAACGAGGCGAAATCACCTCAGTAACCATCACCATAGCCTTAGGGAGCAACCAATGAGGTACCCAAGGATAACTGGTCAAGGACTGTAACAAATCAAAATGTTTCTCCCATGATCTAGAGATCACCTTGCAATCTGTCTTCCCGAGGTTTGAAAACCAAATTGTTTCCATTGGCTGTCTCGTATCAGAATAAGACTGACAAAAAAAAAAAAGTCTAATCTGAATGAACTAAGAATAGTGAGTATTTAATTTAAGAATATTAGTATCTACGACCAGAGGGGGAAAAATATAGCTCTATAAGAGGATGGTAGCGCTGGATCACAAATGAGTGTGTGCGCCAAATTGCTGGTGTGTTTCTCCCACAAGTGAAGACAAGTCAGTCAGTCCATCGTGCCGTATGTGGTGCATGGCACGACATTCACATTGTGCAGTGCTTTTTCATGAGCTTGGATAAAAATGGAGCTCTGTTTGAATGCCACAAGCACCTCTACACCACTGCAAATCACATCCACTCCTTTATGGCAGGGGTGTATATGTATATTCACAATTTGATTTTTTTTTTCAGTGCATATTCCCCCCAGACCACAAACTGGTTCCACAAAAACGACAGTGAATTCAGATTAATACAATGGAAACGAGGTGGAAAAATCAGATTACAGTAGAGATCCAATACCAGCTCACCCAACTCAAGCAAAGGGAAGCGTGTACGTCTTTCAGTACCTTGTTGAATCTGATTAACTGAGAGTCTTCTGGGAGCAAAACGGAGAGAAAGGATAACGATTTGCGCACTCTGAACATATAAAGGAAATGGCGTTACGTCGTCGTCGATCCTTTTAGGTCCCTTAACGAGTGTCGGGATGCATTTAGTGTAACAACGCGAGACATTCATCAGCAGATCTTCCCTTTTAAAACGGCTAAATTAGAAATATACGTGATTTATCTATTTATTCATTTATATTTCTCACCCCCCCCTTTTTTCCCCCAATTACACTTGTCCAATTACCCCACTCTTCCGAGCCACCCCGGTCGCTGCTCCAACCCCTCTGTCGATCCGGGGAGGGCTGCAGACTACCACATGCCTCCTCCGATACATGTGGAGTCGCCAGCTGCCTCTTCTCACCTGACAGTGAGGTGTTGCGCTGGGGGGGGATGTAGCGCATGGGTGCATCACACTATTCCCCCCAGTTCTCCCTCTCCCTCCTCCAAAGAGGCGTCCCGACTGACCAGAGGAGGCGCTAGTGCAGCGACCAGGATACATACCCACATCAGACCTCCCACCTGCAGACACAGCCAATTGTGTCTGTAAGGACGCCCGACCAAGCCGGAGGCAACACAGGGATTCAAACCAGCGATCCCCGTGTTGGTAGGCAACAGAATAAACCGCCACACCATCCGGATGCACTATTGAGGAAATGATCATGGCAAACACTTCCCTTCCCTGTTCAGGACTCCATTCAAAACCCTTATTTATAACTTGCTGTTAATTTCTAATGTATTACAAATCAATATAGTTTCTGAATTTTGCTGGACGACATTTAATGAGCCAGCAGTAGCAGCAGTTTTTTTTTGTTGGTCTTTAAAATGTAAAAAATTTACAAAAAAAAGAAGCTATTTGTAATATAGTAGTCTCTCCATCTGTATCATATTTTCAACATTTCCTTAATCATCCAAACAGTTACCAAGTGACCCAAGGTTAAAAGAGAAAATAAAATATAGCATTTGGTGTCCTTCCTCTCCAGTCTTTGTAGTTTTGCTTGTTGCTGCTGTGCTGCAAGGAGGCACGTGTAGATTTACATTATGACCGCACTGTATATTCGTAGCATTACCATATAATAATAGATTAATTTAACAGACACGCGTGCAGAGAAGAAAATGATGTCTGACTGAAAGAGGATCATGAGTTTGTGCTGCAATGAGTTAAACCTGAACCCTCAGCAAAGGGTTAACACCTATGTGGGACGGAGACACACACACACACACGCACATAGTTGTCTTTCTATATTTGTGGGGACCTTCACTGACTACATTCCATAGCCCCTAACCCTAACAACTATATGCCTTATCTTAACCCTTACACTAACCTTAAACTACTTGTAATACCAACCTTGACCTTAAATCCTAACCCTGATCCTAAAATAGCCCATAGAAGAAGTAAGGACCCATTGAGAGGTCCTTGCTTTGCAAAAATGTCTTCACTCTCGAAGTTAAAAACGTAAATTGGCTCTCACAAATACACACACACACATACACACACACACACACACACACACACACACACACACACACAGAGATAGATAAGAAGGAACAGGTTGTGTCTTAACAGTGTACCTCAACCTTACTGACTCTTTCTGTGTCTGTCTCTCCTTCTCAGTAACATTCCAGCGATATGATGCAGTCCTGACATTTGAACCAACGGGTCAAGTGTTTGGTGAAACGACAAAGGGGGAGAAAAGAAAGAGAAAGATCAAAAGAGGGGTGTGGGGAAATAAGTGGTAACCTGTCAACTCAAGGTACGAAACAACAAAAAACCCACAGCAAACAGATTCCACACCTTACAAACCCACTACGAGAAGGCTCACAACATTTGTAACACAATAACCTCTGAACCCTGGAGACATTCTTTGACAAAGTCTCTAAAGCATCAACGGCATTCATTCCCGCAGAGCGACTGTGTAACCTCATTGTAATGGCATTGTTATTATTGGACTCGTTATTGTTTGCAGAAATGTGTGTCAAGGAAGCCGCTCGGACCGACACAATGCAGGTGAATGCTAGGACTGAACAACATGGAAAATTTTTTAAAAAATCAGCATTGTGGTCCGTTTGATGCAATAATAAAAAGGAGTTGCGTAATTTCACCCCGATAGAGGCGGCTTTTGACTTGCAGCACCGCATTCTGCACAGACTTGACTCCAGCGATGAGTCCACCGATTTTAGGGATGGAAATAGCGCCTTCGTGCAAGAAGTCATGAAATCAGACTAAGCATCATTTGTCAGACGCGTTGGAACATTTTTCGTCAAGGGTCACCGGCGTAAAGCGGACCTTTCTAGGTTTTGTGCTTGACAAGCCATCGGAATTTTAGCCTAGCACGACAGATGGGCCCAGTATGCCTGACAGTGCGTTCTCTGCAATACGACTATGGTCAAATGCGAGAAGATACATACTATTCAACCAGAGAAGAAGACACAGCTGTATTTCTACTTGTGCCACACGAAACCCAACTGAATGACTGAGCATAGTGTTCACACGGTTTATTTACTTAAAAAATGCCACAAAAAAAAAGATTCACAGAAGATCAATTTCCCCACCTGTCAGGTAGGAATAAATGTACAGTTACAGAAATACTGAAAAAGTCACTAGCTGGCATTCAGGTAGCGTAGCGGTCTATTCCGTTGCCTACCAACACAAGGATCGTCGGTTCGAATCCCCGTGTTACCTCCGGCTTGGTCGGGCGTCCCTACAGACACAACTTGCCATGTGTGCGGGTGGGAAGCCGGATGTGGGTATTTGTCCTGTTCGCTGCACTAGCGCCTCCTGCTGGAGGCGGGGGCGGGGTGGGAGGGGGGGCGCTGGCGGTTTCCTCAGACACATGATGAAGGGGGATGCTTGCTATTAAGAACGACTAAACCCAGACTAACTGGTTGAAGATGTCTCCGCTTCATCCCTCAGCCACCCTGCTGCCCATGTGAATCAACCCTGGACACAGAGATGAGAGGTGACAGGGCTTTTCCCCTCCTTTAACAGGAGCCCTGGGCTTGGAGACCATGTGCCAACCGCATCAGCAGTATCTTTAAAATGTCTACAAACAACACATTTCTTCATTCTTGTCTTTGTCAAGGATGTCTTGGGCCATTTTCTGACATTTTTACATTTGCTGTTTTTATCGTATTGTGTTCGATTGCTTTTATTCCTTCTTTTATAGTGTTTCACTGAAATTTCTACCTCATCACCGATGTCGACAAACAAAACATACACTCACATGGGAGGCGTTGTGCAGTTTCTGAGAAAATGCACAACGTAATATCCATCTGACAATTCTTGATGTAAACTCAGGCCATTACTTCCATTTTTCATTTCATTTCACTGTAATTCTCGAAGTTGTAATACAAAAGTCAGTTTCTCTATTATACATTACAGCGCATCCGGAAAGTATTCGCACCCCTTCACTTTCCCCACATTTTGTTATGTTACAGCCTTATTCCAAAATGGATTACATTCCTTTTTTTCCCCATCAATCTACACACAAAACCCCATAATGACAAAGTGAAAAAGATTTTGTAGAAATTTTTGCAAATTTATTCAAAATAAAAAACTGAAATATTGTATGTACATAAGTATTCACACCCTTTGCTATGACACTCAAAATTGAGCTCAGGTTCATCCTGTTTCCACTGATCATCCTTGAGATGTTTCTACATCTTGATTGGAGTCCACCTGTAGTAAATTCAATTGATTGGACATGATTTGGAAAGGCACACACCTGTCTATATAAGGTCCCACTGTTGACAGTGCATGTCAGAGCAGAAACCAAGCCATGACGTCAAAGGAATTGTCTGTGGACCTCCGAGACAGGATTGTATCGAGGCACAGATCTGGGGAAGGGTACAAAAAAACGTCTACAGCTTTGAAGGTCCCAAAGAGCACAGTGGTCTCCATCATTCGTAAATGGAAGAAGTTTGGATCCACCAGGACTCTTCCTAGAGCTGGCCGCCCAGCCAAACTGAGCAACTGGGGGAGAAGGGCCTGGGTCAGGGAGGTGACCAAGATCCCGATGGTCACTCTGACAGAGCTCCAGCGTTCCTCTGTGGAGATGGGAGAACCTTCCAGAAGGACAACCATCTCTGCAGCACTCCACCAATCAGGCCTTTATGGTAGAGTGGCCAGACGGAAGCCTCTGCTCAGTAAAAGGCACATGACAGCCCGCTTGGAGTTTGCCAGAAAGAACCTAAAGGACTCTCGGACCATGAGAAACAAGATTCTCTGGTCTGATGAAACCAAGATTGAACTCTTTGGCCTGAATGCCAAACGTCACGTCTGGAGGAAACCAGGCACCTCTCATCACCTTGCTAATACCATCCCTACAGTGAAGCATGGTGGTGGCAGCATCCTGCTGTGGGGATGTTTTTCAGCGGCAGGAACTGGGAGACTAGTCAGGATCGAGGGAGCAAAGTACAGAGAGATCCTTGATGAAAACCTGCTCCAGAGCGCTCAGGACCTCAGACTGGGGCGAAGGTTTACCTTTCAACACGACAACGACCCTAAGCACACAGCCAAGACAACGAAGGAGTGGCTTCGGGACAAGTCTGTGAATGTCCTTGAGTGGCCCAGCTTGAGCCCAGACTTGAACCCCATTGAACATCTCTGGAAAGACCTGAAAAGAGCTGTGCAGCGACGCTCCCCATCTAACCTTACAGAGCTCGAGAGGATCTGCAGAGAAGAATGGGAGAAATACCCCAAATATAGGTGTGCCAAGCTTGTAGCTTCGTACCCAAGAAGACTTGAGGCTGTAATCACTGCCAAGGGTGCCTCAACCAAGTACTGAGTAAAGGGTGTGAATACTTACGTACATGCAATATTTTAGTTTTTTATTTTTAATAAATTTGCAAAAAATTCTACAAAACCTTTTTCGCTTTGTCATGATGGAGTATTGTATGTAGATTGATAAGAAAAAAAAAGGAATTTAATCCATTTTGGAATAAGGCTGTAACATAACATAAAATGTGGGGAAAGTGAAGGGGTGTGAATACTTTCCGGAGGCACTGTATATATAAATATATCTTGGACTACTTCAAGCCAACGACAGTGGGGGAGAATCACTTTTACTGCACATTTTGGTAATGGCTGAATGGCAACAATGCCTGCCTTCACCAGGTAGAGATCAGTATACGGCACAACATTTCCTGTTAAATTTCCAAGCTACAGAATATTACATGACTTTGGAATACCAAAATTAAGCACGATTTCCAACAAAATGTACAGATGAACTGGAAACACATTCAGCCCTTCACAGCGACGGTGTGTGTGTGTGTGTGTGTGTGTGCGTGTGTGTGCGCGCGTATGTGACTATTTGGCCACAGTGTCTCTTGACAGGGCTGCTGAGCGACATGTCATCTCCACAAGGGTCAGGAGCCATGGAAAATCTAGTCACAGGTTTCCAGCAGCATTCCCTCCAGATTTATGAATGTGTTTGTTTGCCAAGTCTCACACGTAGGCTACTACACCAGTTGTCATCTGTGATTTGAATCTGCTATGCTGCTTCCCCATTTAGTTCTAATGTATAGTTGATTTATATCTATTTGACATTAGACCCTGATAGAGCGGAAATGACGTATAGAGAAACTATATTTCTAATTGTTACCCCGGTTTTCATATAGTTACCCTGGTGTTCTCCCTCTATCTCGCTCTCTCTCTCTCTCTCTCTCAAGCATTTTGTTTTGAGAGGTTTATTTTCTGGTAGCGGTCGACTATCGTTCTTTGGTCTGGCTGCATTAATGTAATACTGGCTGGTAAAAGACTACAGGGTAGCTAACAGAAAGTTGAATCGGTTCATCTGCACACAGCGTTTTACTGGGCAAAATGTTTCATCACTCATCTAAGAGAGGTCACGTAGATGAGTGATGAAACGTTTCTCCCAATAAAACGCGGTGTGCAGATGAACCGATTCAACTTTCTGTGATTTCCTTACCTAGATTGTTGAGCATGCATAAAGTCACTGCAGAGTTGTCTTTTGGTCAATTTAGGGCCCCCCCTCCCCGACTTGTGCCTGCTCAGGATTGTGAGATTGATATTTGGGATTAGGATTTCACTTGACTTTGAATACCTCTTAATTCAGTTTCAACCGAATTAAAACATTTCCCCAAATGTTTTAGCACTCACCGAAAACACATGAAATGTTGAAAAATTCAGGCAGCATAATACACCAAAACGAGAACTTAAATCTATAGTAAATGTCAGCTCGTCCGGCATAATTGGAATGATTTCAGTGGATCGTCGGGAACGGAGGACAAGGTGGAGAGAGGATATCACAGTAACCTTCCCAAATGCTGCAGCTTTTCAGTGAGAGCAGTATAGGCTTAAACTCGCTCCATCACTTTGTGTTGGCAATAATATACCTATACAGACATTGACAGACCCGATCTTCACTACCATTCTTTAACCCGAAAGTCTACGACAGTGTATGCAGAGACGAATATGCTCAATAATCATACAGCCTCTTTATGGAATTTCAGTGTCTGAAAGCCCTTTGGAATTGATCACGGCCATGTTCTTTAACAGCAGTTTGCAGATAAAGATACGTAAAGCGGTTCAAGGTCCGCCACTGATCTCTCTTTCACAATTGCGCAAGGCTCACGCAAGTAGATTGTCTGCCCTCTGCCACCCCTCCCCACCCCCGCCCTAGTTTCCAAAACCACCAATTCATTTCTGCAAAATAAACAAGATTTCAGTAAACACGCTGCAGACTTCAACATGATCCTGCATGTTGCACAGATGTGCTGATGAGAAAGAATACACGCTGGCAGAACTGCTCAGCTAAAGGGGTGGGGCCCCAAAAAGTGCTGTGCACCCAGCTGCTCCTGATAGCTCATACATCTGACAGTATGAGGCCCGCGTGTGTGTGTGTGTGTGTGTGTGTGTGTGTGTGTGTGTGTGTGTGTGTGTGTGTGTGTGTGTGTGTGTGTGCTTGCAAGTGCATATGCAAAAACATTTGTATGCGAGATAAATGCATTTAAAATGCATTTATATGTTCATTTGTGTGTGTGTGTGTGTGTGTGCGTGTGTGCGCTCGATGGCATGCAGGACTAGCCCTTGGATGGCTCTTATGTCTCCTGCTCTTATTTCATAAGAGAGAGTGGAAAACTCCGAGTCAGCACTCTGGCGCTGGAAGAGCCTTTGCTGGAAGCGGATCAGGACACACATCTGCAAAGCCAGCTACGCCGTGCATGCGTGTATGGATGCGTGTACAAATGCGCGCGCGCGTGCGTGTGTGTGTGCGCACAAGTAAACTCGGAGTGTCGGCGCAAGAGAAAGAGAAACGAATTTGCAAACAAACGCAACGGAGTGCTAAAAGAGAAATATTATTGTTTTGTACACATCTGAGCAAAGACGTGGGCGAAAGCAATTTGTTTCGCAGCGTTTCATACCGTCTGTTTACATGTATGCATGCGGAGGAGAGTTTTAAGTTGTCTTAGTGTGCAAGAATAAAAACATCAACTCTCTCAACATCCCATCCAATATGTTTTAAGTAGTATTTCTCTCTTCTTTTTTGAAACTTTTGTATAGTTGTAGACGTACATGGGATAACTGGGTTGAACTGTAGTTTAAAGGAGAAAAAACAACAACAGGTAAATTAGATTGTTTCAATGAGGCCATATAGCATGTATATTACAAACCCCATTTTAACCGATTCAGTACATAATTCAAGAACTTGACTATTTTGGGGGGGGGGGGGGTGATGATAACGTAATAGTGTAAGGCCATTTATTTCAGTCATTGTCAACCCATTAATGGCTTTCGCAACCACCTGCAGGGACCACCTGTGTGCAGCATGAGCCTTTCAAATACACTCTGAATATGGTTTCTCCGTCTCACACACACACACACACACACACACACACACACACACACACACACACACACACACACACACACACACACACGTCAATATGCAGCTTGTGCGCGTGGATGTCTGCATCTAATGGTTTGCAGAGTGGTCGTGATCTGTTAGACGAATGCTTTTGGTGTTTCTTTTTTTGTAGGACTGTTGCATACGTTGAGCTAAGGTAGAACAACAGCCCCTGAAAAGTTCTTACCTGCCCTATTAAACCCTCTTGTACTTTTAGCTACCCGACAGGTGCTACAGTGGCTGCCGTCGCAAAAGTGCCTTATTACACTGGTCTACAAAAATACAGTTTTTTTTTCTTGCATGGACTCTGGAAACTGTTTTTGGCTAATTTTGGGCTGCTGAATCCAAATCTGAGCTCAGATTTGCTCTATCACATCAAGTGTTTGTGCTATCTGTATGCTCCTTATTCAGGATTTTACAAAAGTTGACCATCTAGTCTGACAATCTTGGTGGGAATAAAAATGACCCCTACTCATTTCCTAAGTAATTTCATGCTAGGCCGAGTGTTGATTTATTCATTGTAATCACTTTTGCATCTATCGATCTTCTAATGCAACAGTGTTTTTTTTACTTCCGAGTGTAAAATTGCCGTTTTATCAAAAATAATTATCTTTCATAGTTCAAAAACCTGACGTGATAGGCAAAAACTAATGCCAGATTTGGATTCAGCACCCGAAAAGTTAGCTAGAATCCGTTGAAAAACCCCATGCAAGAAAAATTGTGTTGACCAGTGTCATACATTCATTCTGCATTAGCAGTTCGGCAGCCAATACTACACAATTCTACATCAAAAGAACATTGAAAAGCCCCCTTCGCGAGTTTTATGATTCGCATCATATTCCACATATTAGAACAATGTGAGATTTATTGAGTGCTAATTACGTTTGAATTGTCCCTTGAGTTATGCCATCTGGTGGACAGTTGGGTTTTTTTTCTTCTTCCACAGATGAGGGATTTGTATGCATGAATGTAGATAGATTGTCCCAAAGCCTCTGTGGACACTGTTAGACTAAACGGAGATTTTGGTAGTTTATATGCTGCAAAGAAATTAAAACAATTTTTTTCAACAAAATAAACTAACCAGTATATTTGAAAACTCATGAAGCATCTGTTGCACTATCAGGCACCAAATTCTCCTATAAAAAAAAAGCTCAGTTGGCAGGTGGCCAGGGTGTCGTTTGACCCCTGCGACAGTGGAAAAATAGAGCAAATTTAGAATTCCCAAACAATTCCTATGTGGGGCTAAATAAGCCAAACTGCGACAGTAGCAGCGCGGTGTCACTACCACAGCACAGCCCGGACGAAGGAGTGAATTTAACACGGCGGAGGAGGACATGAAGAGTGCACTTGAGCTCTCATAAATGGGGATTAGTTTTGCCGAAGAGCCGGAGGACAGGGTGCAAGACATTCGTGTCATGAACACGGCCTTCTCCCTTCAGCCCCACTTGAGGAAAGTTTGCCCATTCCTATTGCCCCCGATCTTTAATTAGCTGCATGCGCCTTTCTTCACCTTCCCATCAATTAACCAAAAAAAAACACTTTTAGGTAGCCTGTGCACAACATGAAGCCGCTAAACTGGAAAACGCATTTAAGAAACTCTAATCTAAAACTGTTTAGAGCTCATAGAACATCTTGGGGTTTATATAAATCTATATATATAATTCATAATTTCGTTCAAATGTGGGAAAACTGCGCTTCAACGTGCGGCTGGGCTGCTGGCTCCCCTCGCCGCGCGCAGCCCCCCTTCGCGCTCGGGCTCTACTCGCAACAGTGTAGCTACTGTGCGAGGGCTCGCGCGGCGCACAGCTTAAAGCTCCCCAGAAAAGGAACCAGAAAATAGGTCCAGAAAAACTTGACTCGGACCATGCCGGACGACGCTGCTGCCCCCTCACGCAGCCAAAGTCTACGGGGTCTCCAAACACTCGCAGGTCTACGTGTGTGTGTGTGTGTGTGTGTGGCGATGTATTTGTCGGGAGAAGGGATTTGGGCGATTATCCTGCGTCTTGTTATGCGGGCGAGCGATTCGATGGTTACAATAAAGCGTCGCGTTAATGATCTAAAGTTTCCTGCGGCGTGTCTGAACGCCACACTTTAACGAGCCCTACCGTGTCGGGGGGGAGGGAATACACACAAACACAAATGGGGGAGAGAGAGAGAGAACCCCCCCCAGTGAAAGCAATCATGTGCACCGCGTCTTGGGTGGAAGTAACAGGAGCGGACTTACTTTAAATGAAGTCGGTCGGCTGAAAAATCGGACGATCTCGAAAGTCGGACTCGGTTGAAAAGTTGGCTCATTCGACGCGCCGTCAAGGACCCGCGCCCCCCAAAAAAGTCGGTTCGCCGTCGAGTCTCCACCTCGCCAAACACACAGATTTATTTTTTTGTTGTTACATGACCCAAACTTTCATTTATGTGTGCCTTTCCCTCTGGCTACCGCGGACTGAGAGGGGGGTGGAGGGGTGGGGGAGAGAGAGAAGAAGAAGAAAATTACCCCCCCCCCCCGATCCGAACCGCGCGGCTCAGTTCATCCCTCTACTTTCAGTTTAGCGGACGAGAGCGAGCCGGTGTCTCGCGCGGCGGTGAAGCGCCCTCCTCCGCCAGACTTGCGCACTGTTCCAACGACGGTGCCGTCCGGGACCTTCTGGAAATACAACAGATTTAACGCCACCCCCACCCCGGGAGTTGCGTTTACGGTTATTACACACAAATCATTGGACGGACCCCAAACCAAAAGCAGTTTTAGAGACTGGAGAAGTTTCACGAGCTCTATTTTTGGGGGGTTTGTTTTAGGGAGAAATCGCTGCAAAAACGGCCTTTTGACATTCGACGGTACGTTGCGGTGAAGTGAGATCGACGGGGGGCCCCCACTCGTTAACGACGGTGGTTCGTGTTCAATTGGCAGCGCACGTGGGTCCCATCCAGCGTCGTATCGGGCCCGGTGTTTTTTGCGTGGCCTCACGTGGCTGACTCGCCGAGTGAGTGACGTCACTCGGAGCGGAGGGAGGGGGGTCTCTTGTGTTTCAGCTGTCAATGAGTGTGAGACGCCGGAAGGGCCCAGCGATTAATGTCGAGGCCCCGCCCAGTCATGTGACCTGGCGAGCGCCGCGTGCGCCCCAGCTGCTGCTGTTGCTGTCCAGGCGGCTGCGTGAAATTGATATATCGCCCGGGCCGCTTGCGTTGCATGTGCAGTTTAACTCAGTTAACCCTTAGATGCGCAGAGGGGATTGGCCCCTATATACCCTCTTCCATTAGTGGGTCAAAAATGACCCGTATTAGAATCAATCCGTTTCTGTGCCGTTTTTTCTCTTTTTGGAAAATAAGGTAATTAATTAGATGATAAAAACTAATGAGTTATTAATTAGTTGATTAAAATAGCTAGATAATAAGATAATACTGTAAACTACTAATAAGACACGTTAGCCCCTAACCCTTTAGCCGAGCGGTTAGTGATGTCGCCTTGTGGTGCAGTACACCTCGTGTCGAATCTCGCACCGGGCAAGAAAATAACCGGTTACATTGGTGGCAGCGGTGGGATCCGGAGGTGTGCAGATCCTCAGAAGTCTCTTCGGAGCGCGGGAAGAACAAAGCGCGAGGGCGCGCTTCCGGGAGAGGGTGACGACTGTAAACTACTAATAAGATACGTTAGCCCCTGGCTAACGGGTTTGACCCTTTAGCCGAGCGGTTAGTGACGTCGCCTTGTGGCGCAGTACACTCCGTATCGAATCCCGTACTGGGCGAGAAAGTAACCGGTTACAATACGAATCATAATTTGTATTATATTTTGTATTATATTGTAACGTGCATGGATAAGTAGACACGTTGGTCCTCAACTAACGGGTCGGACAGCTTAGTCGACTGGCTAACGTTGTCGCTTGCGGAGCAGGAGACACGGGTTCGCGTCCCGGCTGTGGCGACGGTCTCCCAGTCTGCCCCCCGAATTCGCTACAATATTTTGGTCCGCACAAGAATGATTTCATGTTTGAAATGTTTTTACTTTTCACTTTTTTTAACATCTTGAACACTTTGAAAACGTTTTGAACACTCTGATAATTGAAAAAGAGAATTACAGATAAATTACAAAGAATTGAAATAAATTACACAGAACAGCAGTATAAAAATGTCCATTTTGTGCGTGTGTGTGTGTGTGTGTGCTCATCACTCATGGAAGTGACCTCTTCAGTCGCAACTGTCTGCAGGTGTCCCCACCCTTATAAACCATACAGTGGCATAACGACCGAAACCAACGATCGGTTTCATACGCAAATTGCACTAAGTAGAGTTTCAATGGCAATGTAGTGTAACGTGCATGGATAAGTAGACACGTTGGTCCTTGACCAACGGGTCAGACACTTTAGTCGACTGGTTAACGTTGTCCCTTGCGGAGTGGGAGACACGGGTTCTTGTCCCGGCTGCGACGATGGTCTCCCAGTATGTGAAGAGGCAATGACCATCCCTGGGGGGGGGGGGTAAGAGTACATCTGTCACCGTCTTACAACGCTGTGATTGCAACTATTCCCCAATCCTCTGTGACTAGTGCACATGGCCATTGAAACGCAAGTTACTGCTCACAGTAATCTGCATATGAAACTGGTCGTTGGTTTCGGTCGTTATGCCACCTTATTGTTTATAAGGGTGGGGATACCTGCAGTCAGTTGAGACTGAAGAGGTCACTTAGATGAGTGATGAACACACTCACACACTCACACAGAGACTCTTGTATGCTGACATATATTTCATACTGACTCTGTCCCTCCAAGTTCGTACACTTTATCGCCTCTTGTATGATATTATCAGTGATAAAGACCTCCCATGTATCTTTTGGTGAGACAGAGGTGGTAAGCCCTGGTGCAGGCCCTGGCCGACTTCTCAGGATATTGTGGCTTGGCGTTCTGCCCTGGGTGGGAGGTAACTCGCTCCAGTAAGTGCCCTTACGACTAATCCTGTTGGACGTGATTTGGACTTCACTTTCTTCTTCAGAGGACTCACAAGAGGAATCTTCTGTGTCTGACTGATCCTGTTCAGTTATTGAGTTGGATTTCCAGGTGGGCGACTAACATCCCCACTTGGACGATAGTCTGGGTCCTCATCATCTGAGGTTTCAGATTCTGAGTTCAACCTCATAACTGTCTCTCCATCATCCAGCATCCATCCATTCATCCATTACCTGAACCGCTTATCCTGTCCTCAGGGTCGTGGGGATGCTGCAGCCTATCCCAGCAGTCATTGGGTGGCAGGTAGAGAGACACTCTGGACAGGCTGCCAGGCCATCACACAGCCCCCCCCCCACACCCCACACACACACACACTTGCTTGCTTGCTGGTTGTCCATCGTGCCCGATGATGACCATCTTCTTCTATTTGTGGGTCCTTTGAGGACTCAGATAGCAGAAGATACCTGCGCAGAGATGGTTTTTAAATTGGCATGGGGGGTGCGCTTCTCCCAACGCCACATGACTTGATTGTAGAGGAGATGGTTCCGATGGCAAGGGGGATCCCTAGACGACTGGCAACTCCACACAACTGCAGGGGGCTGCCGGAAATCCAGTTTTTTGGAAACCGCCTCGAAGCGTACCGCCACAGCTTGCTTTTCTGTTGAGGTAAGCTCCCTTAGCCTTATGTCTTCCCAGACTCACCCACAAGGCAGCGGGGCAGTGGTTGATAGGTGCCAAGGCATGTCCACCAGGGTGGGCCTGCACACCATATCTCTGGGGCCCACTGCTGCTCCGAGATCCCCTGCCAAGTTAGCCTGGGGCCGCAAGACCCCAGTTACCACGTGTGGCCACGGGGAGGCCTGGCAGGAGTCTTGGTGAAGGAGAGGCTATGTACTGGCAAGGGAAGGTTTACACGCTAGGATGCTTCCCTATTCGCCACAAAGGCTAGCCAGCGGCAGCAAGCTAAGGGCAGGAAGGACACAAGCGGGTTGGAAGAACACATGCACCTTCCCTCCAACTACACACTGCTGCACTAGACGCATCACAACACCCTGTGTGTATGCACACACACACACACACACACACACACACACACACACACACACACACACACACACACACACACACACACACACACACACACACACACACACTCATACCTCGGGACAATTTAGTAATGTGGATTCACCTGACCTACATGTCTTTGAACTGCAGGAGGAAACCCACGCAGACACGGGGATAACATGCAAACTCCACACAGAGGACGACCCAAGACGAACCCCAAGGCTGGACTACCCAGGGGCTCGAACCCAGGACCTTCTTGCTGTGAGGCGACTGCGCTTACCACTGCGCCACCGTGCCGCCTCATCCAGCATCTGTAGGACAATTTCAGGTGTATACCTGGCAGCCATGACACTGACACCATGGATGAGGAAACATAAAAGGAAGAGAATGTTTTGAATGACAAGCAAACCTATCGATCACTATTTAGCTAGTTGGTGTTAGCTAACTATAAAATAGACTAATTTGTTGATACATGACAATAACACACTCTTTCACACAATAGTCATGTCTGACATGCACACACACATGCACACACAGCACATACAGTAGTGTTAGGTAGCTTAGTTAGCTAGCTAGTGTTAGCTAATTATAGAATAGGCTGATTTGTTGATACATGATAATAACACACTCTTTCACACAACAGTCATGAATGACACGAGCACAGACATACACACACAGTACATACAGTAATGTTAGCTAGCTTAGGCTAATTTATTCATACATGATAATAACATATACTCTTTCACACAATATTCATGAATGACACGCACACACGAATGTGCAAGTAATGTTGAAATATATCAATTTAATGACATCAAATATTTTCTGAGGTACAAAATTAAGATAATACTTACATGTATCAGATCTTGCTGTGTAACATAATCTTCCTGAGCGGTGACACTTCTGATATAGTAGTCTGTGTGGCCCACAGTAAATATATTCCTGACAGCCACAGTCAAAGGTTCCCATGACATTCCATAGGAAATGCATGCGGGTCATTTTTGACCCACTTCTGGAAGCTTGGGGTACAATTTCTAAAAATGTATAAAAGGTAAGTTAAAATTTTAAATGGCATGGTTTCAAAAACATGTTTTTTGAGGAATAGCTGAAATATGAAAAGATAACAATTTCTCATTACAAAGATATTGCAAGAAAATTACCTCACTGGGTCGTTTTTGAATCAGTTAATTCATTGATATGTGCAAAACAGTGAAAGAATAGATAATGCACTAAGATTTACACAGATATGTAAGTACATGCTGCAGAATGATTTGCATACCAGAAAACCTATATCTCACTGGTTGCTTACTGACCAAGTAATATTCAAAGTTGTTTTGAAAAAGTGACTGAATGAGACAGGAAAAACTGCCTACAGACAAACAGAGAAAGAAGACAGCGGCTGGTTGTATTTTCTGACCCTCTGTCATTTCTTCGCTTGCTGGTATAAATCAAGATGCAGGGAGAGGCAGATGGAATTGGCCTGTCTGTACGAAGCAGAACTGTCCTTATATTTATAACCCTGTTCTCCTCGTGGTTTATAGGGTCCACAAGTTATGGCTTGGCTTTCCCTGCTCCTCGGCCTGCAGTATGCAAAGCACCAAGATTGCGCTCCTGTAGAGACAAACCATAACTCAGAGCGCAGAAGTAAATGCTAACGTGAACGTGTATTTAATGAGTTCTTTTTATGTGAGGTTCTTCTGATAACTAGAATTATTGATTGATTGATTGATTGATTGATTGATTGATTGATTGATTGATTGATTGATTGATTGATTGATTGATTGATTGATTGTCCATTAAGTCCAAAGGAGTTGAATCGAGTGCAACTGGACTTGGTATATATCTGTGAAGACGTTTCGCCTCTCATCCAAGAGGCATCCTCAGTTCGTGCCTTTCTGACTAGACCAAGCTAGTCTGACTGGCTGGTGATGAGACTCAAAATTTGTCCTCTTTGGAGTCGTTGTCAGAGCTACTATAGATGTCCATGGCGCTTTGTGTCCCGATGTTTACCAATGCCCATCGCTAACAGAGCCATAGATATGAGTGGCTCTTTTGTGTACCGATGTTTGGCCGCGCCCGCCCGTGATTCAACTCCTTTGGATAACCATGACCTGGATGAATGAGAACATTCACAGACATTGTCCATTATGGTTGTCCTTCTGAGTTAGATTTGCCCCAGTTGATGCTACACTAGACTGGAAACATTAGGTGCCATTAATTGCTGTGGAGAAGAAAAGGGAAAAAGTATGGCAATGTCATTTATACCATTATAACGTTTTAAATTGAGTAACCCTTGAACATGCCTGTGTTTCGTTTACTTAAAGGAGAGTGAGTTCTGGTTGGAGGGAAGTGTGGGCGTCCATTGAATTACGTCCTTTGTACTGGATCCTGTTCATCCCCTCGTTTTCTGCTGTCTCTTGAGTAATCAAGCAGGGTAACAGCTATTGTACCAAATTAAATGTGACAACAGAACAATACACCAAAGCCTGCACCAAGTGATGCCTCTGTGTTTGTACGGGAGAATAGAGAAAAATGGGCTCCTCCAAATTTAACCCCCTCAGCCGACCTCAGGTTGGTGTTTGGTCCACATACTGGTGTTGGTTATTAGAGAGGCCGTCCAAACTATGTCCTTTTAGGACATCGGTGACTTTTTATCCATCACATACTGAGTGCTTTATATTGACTTCTTGTGGGGGCTCTCAAGGCTGAAATGTTTTAGCTGGAGAGTGAGGCTCCTGAAAAAATTTTTTTAAAAAAATACTGGCACTTCTGTCATGTAGAGGTCAGTTACAGGCCTGCTAAATAATTTCAGTCCTCAGCCTTAGCTTAAGAAGTGTTGCCACAGATGTAGGAAAAGCAAATTACAGCCCCAAACAAGGGCCTGAGGGGCTGGTCTGTAAATATTTTTATATGGGCTTTTGTCAGTGGCACATTCAGGGTAAACACGGGGCAGTGAGACGGCTCGGCACAAAGTGAGGTCGTTTCTCCGCCTGGGCCATTTGTTCCTTTCATGCCAGAAACAGAAATCACATCACTCCAATCTTTGCATTCCTTCACTGGCTGCTTTCATAGGTTACACTTCTGAGCTGCTGGACCCACCCCAATTGGCGATGTAGTAGCAGATATTGCAAGATGGTCTGATGACAGTTTGCTGCGACTGAAAGAAAATGTCGTCCGCCGGTCAGATTAACATCTAGACACCCCCTCCCCCATTTGACTCCCCACCCACTTATTGGGAAATTGACATTTTTCAAGGTCTGTGCTGGGCAGGGATAAGCTGAAACAGGGTCTTGTAAAGTGCTTGGAGTGGCTGTTGCAGCCAGAAAGGAGCTATATAAATGCAATCCATCCATCTTTTAGAGCACGGGCCAGTTTGTTCCTGGCTCCAGTATATCTCTGATCTTTAACCCTCTGAGATCATCAGGCAGAGTCCACCGTCCTCCTGCCTAGTCAGAGTCCACTCACAGGTTGTTTTGTTTGCTTTTTTGATAAGAAAGGTAGTTTACCTATAGTCAGCTGCCTGCTTTCATACACTGGGTGATGTGATGGCCTGTGACAGTTTAGACCAAATGTGTCTATCAGCGTCAAATGTGCTGCATAGCCCATAGCATGTTCAGTATTGATCCTGGAGGTGTCCTCAATAAAATGTCTTACACACGACCGCTTACTGTCACAAATCCTTGCTTTCTCAAAAAGGCTAAATTCCAACCTGCAGGAAAACAACTTGTGGATTTTAGGGAAAAGGGGAAAAGGTTTTCTTTTCTTTCCTTCTTTTTTTAGTTCTCTTTTTATTGGGTTATACCAAGGTCCATACAAACAATAACTTGAACTTGAACTTGTTGCCCTGATGTTCTTTCTGGGCAGCAAAGGTTTCCTCCTGGCACATCTCCCACGTAGATTAAGTTTGTGCAGCCTCTTTCTAATGGTAGACTCATGCACTTTGACATCAACAGTGGCAAGAGCTACCTGTAGGTCCCATGATGAAACTGTGGGGCTCTTAGTAACTTCATTCAACATCTTGCGGTCTGCTCTCGGGCTGAATCTGCCGGGGCAGCCTACCCTGGACAAGTCAGCAGCTGCTTCAACTCTTCTCCACTTGTAGATGATATTTTGGACAGTGGAATGATTGACGATGTCCAGTTGTTTGGAGATCTTTTTAAATGCCTTCCTGTGATCATGGGCATCTATAATCTTCTTTCTGAAGGCCTCATAGAGCTCTTTCGATCCAGGCATGGTGATACCATACACTTCAACAACAAAGATCAAACCACACTAAATGTCTGAGGTTTAAATGGGACATGTTCCTCCAAGATCCTCTCCAACCATGTTCAAATCGTTTTGCACCTGATCTGGTGTGCCTGCTTTTACAATTTGACAGTTTTAGGTATTTGAAGTAGTGATAAATGTAGGGATGTACTTACTAGTCCACATGCAAAATTTGCATTTATGTTTATTTCAATCACAATAATGGTGTCTCGAGGCAGGGTAGGTGTAGTATAACCCTATGTCACGAAATGGCGACAAAACGTCTATGGAAAATAATGGTATCAAGAAGTACAGTATAGTACATGTTAATACCACTAAAGGCCACAAATAAAAATATAATGGGGTATAAATTCGAGGTGAATATTTATAACTGAAGAAATAATGGAATATAAATTTGGGGCAATTCTATTTTCTAAAATCAAAGGTGTGGTCAAAGGTTAACCCCCAAAATAGGGGGTACTAAGCCATGGCATAAAGCTGTGTGCATCAGGAGGTCGGGTCAGTCGCTCCGTGGACCAACTGGGTATATTGTTGTGCCTATTGTGATACTAACACCAAACCTATTCACATCAGACTAGAAGGTATTGGATATTGATTGACTGACTATGAAAAACAGTATGTCTAGAGGAAAATTCTCTCACAGGGGGGTATGTAGTAGTGGCAGGCAGATATTTAGTGATCAACCTCGGGTGTTGTCAAGCTAACAACCTTGTCCCTTCCTTCCATACTGCACAGAAGCTGGGTCCTGGTCCTGGTCCTGGTCCTGGTCCTGACTGACACAAGCACGGACACAAGCAGAATAGCAAATAAGGAGTCACGTCAATTTTATTTGTATGGCCCAATATCACAAATTACAAATTTGCCTCAGTGGGCTTTACAGCAACACAACATCCTGTCATTAGGCCCTGGAAAAGGGGAAGGAAAGGAGCCAAGGGGGAAGGGAGAAAGCGGCAGAGCGGCTGCAGCGCCTGAGTGAACCGGCCCGTGCAGGGAGGGTGAAAGAGACTCCAATAAATGCATGCCAGTGTTACCGCCCTAAACTGTGTCCCTGCCTCAGGGGCCGAACCCTCCGGGTGACATGGTCTTGTCACAACGACACTGTTCGAATTTGGCACTTTTTGGCATAAATTGTCAGCTACAGCTCCAACAGGGCACGAGTACTTTGCTAAATGGGCAACAACAAAAAAAAACAAGACATTTATCATCTCAGCGTTTAGCCAAAGGGTGACTCAACGTTTGCATTCAAAGACCCCAGTTTATTAAACCACTACCTGGTAAAAGTTAAACTCACGGGGGCGTCCGGGTAGTGTAGCGGTCTATTCTGTTGCATACCAACACAGGGTCGCCAGTTTGATTCCCCTTGTTGCCTCCGGCTTATCGGGGCGTCCAGTATCTGCAGGTTGGAAGCCGGATGTGGGTATGTGTCCTGGTTGCTGCACTAGCGCCTCCTTTGAGCGGTCGGGGAGCCTGTTCGGGGGGGAGGGGGAATAGCATGATCCTCCCACGCGCTACTCCACCTGGCGAAACTCCTCACTGTCAGGTGAAAAAAAACAACAACAAAAAAGTGGCCGGCGACTCCACAAGTATCAGAGGAGGCATGTGGTAGTCTGCAGCCCAGCAAAAGAAAACGTTTGCCATTGGGGGTATACAGTACAGGACATTACATTACATAAATAAAGTTTATTACAAGAAAAATACAATAATCGTATAACTTTTACTGTGTGAGGCCTTCATGTTGATTTTATTTACGGTGCATAATTTGGTCAGTACTTTACATTATGTGTCTATTAACAATCGACACGTAATCACGATCAACATGATTGATCAACAATCAATCATGCATCATATATGCAATTATAATCATAAATGCATGTTATTATAAATCATAAATATCATATATATAAATATAATATTATAACATACAAATATAATATATATAAACATCATTATAAATCATAAATGCAGTTAACTACTGCGTTTATGCACATCAATGAAACATGTAGAGTAGTTCATACTAAGTGCACGATTAGCAAATGCATTACATAGCGTCGTCACACACGTTTGCTTATTGCTTGGTATTGTTTCACTTGTTGCTTGTAACATGAATGACACACGAACGGTCACATTTATAAAGATTAGCTTATATTAAATGCAGAATCAGCAACTGCGTTAAGTGATGCTGCTATGCATGCTTGCTAATGTGACAGAGTTTATCCCAAATCTGATGTCAGTGCCTAAATTCACACTGGCTAGTCTGAGGGTGGCGAATGATAAGGTGCACAGTTTGATGGCTGGCTTGCCCATTTCTTTGCTCTCTGTCTCAGTCTACCTCACCCATTTTCTACCCAGCAATCTGGGGATGGCTTCAGGGACTCTTGTCTCAGCCGAACCCTCATGACCGGTTTTCTGGAACATGGTTTCTAGCAATGGCAATGGCTGTCCTTTCCAATTTTGGTGGTTTGTTTTGATTTTGCTCGTAATGGCCGAGTGGCCTTCGCGTCGTCCCCTACCTGTCACCTGTAATGCGTTTAATGTTTTTCACTCTGCAAGTGTGGCGGTTCACTACTGTGCAAGCTGCCTGCCGTCTATTGAATTAGTGTGGGAAGAGGAAATGGCCGCAGGGTTAAACACACACACACACCCACGCACGCACACACACACACACACACAGGTCATAAAAACTTTTGTACACACATGTATGCACGCACACACACACACACACACACAATAAAGACTTTTGTACATAAGTGTGCACACATGCTACTCACACACACAGCTAACACAGAATTTTGTACACACACAAACACGCACACAAATGCAAGGATCACTTTCCCGTCCAGCTGGAACATATCTTATAAAGATATTGGAACAAGATTGGTTTTAATACCCTTAATTTGGGTTTCAAATAATTGCCTGTCACACATATACATACATATCTATATATCTATATATATCTATATATATATATATACACACACACACACACACACACACACACACACACACACACACACACACACACATATATATATATATAAAACTTTGTTAAAAGAAGCACTCAATGGTAGGGGAAGTGCTCAACACTCAACAAATAAGGAGCAAAATAATCCAGTGGGTCAAGTAAATTCTTTATGAGACAGTACCAGCCTGTTTCATGCCATAAGCAGTCATCAGCTGGTTCTTTCCCGAGTAGCTTTACTGACAGCTCGACTCACTGGATTATTTTGCTCCTTATTTGTTGAGCACTTTCCCTACCATTGAGTGCTTCTTTTATAAATATATATATATATATATATATATATATATATATATACACACACACACATACATACATACATACATACACACACACACACACACACACACACACACACACACATATATATATATACGTGTGTGTGTGTTTGTGTGTGAGTATATATATATATATATATATATATATATATATATATATATCTCCATTGTTCACTGTCATATTATTCTCAATACAATCACAGACATGGCAGCAGGAGGTAGGTGGGACCGCAGCAGTGAAGAAGAGAAGGACATTGGAGTGAATTGGTGAGATTACGGCGATGGGTAAGAGCCACACACTGTCAGTGAGCCTCAGTCAGGTGCAAAACAAGCCAATTAAGATAGACGCTTGAACTAATCATTGAAAGCATAATGCAAATGATGTTTTTTTTTTTTTTTGTTCCAGTCTCTCTGCTTTAAGCTCGGCTGTTATCGCTGAATACAAATCAGCGATTTAACTCTAATGAAAACAAGTGGCTGGGAGTCAGAAGAGGGGGAAAAAAGAGAACACGAAGCATGAAGATGAGGGGAAACGCCTGAAGGAGATGCGAAAAGAAGACAAGGAAGGAGGGGGGGGGGGACCGCTGGGAGACAAAACCAGCCGAAAGTTCGTTGCAGCGCGTCACCTTTTTATCAAGTCACACAACCACCAAACATGTCTCCACCAGACTCGTTTAAAAAAAGATGGGGGCTTTGTTGTGCCGTGGGGGGGGGGCATTTTCCTGACGTGATTTGGGCCCACTTGTCCCCGTAGAGGGTAGGGTCGCTGCAAATCAATACCAAGTTATTCGGAGTGATCGCCTTTATCTTATGATGAAACATTTCTATCCTGATGGGGGAGGGGGGGTCTCTTCCAGGATGACAAAACCCCCACCCACAGGGCACGAGGGGCCACTGAATGGTTTGAGAGGATTAAAACCATGTAAATCACATGCTATGGCCTTCAGGGTCAGCAGATCTCAATCCAGCTGAACACGTACGGGGGATTTTGGACCGGCGTGTTAGACGGCGCTCTCCACCACGTCATCAAAACACCAAATGAGGGACTGTCTCTTGGAAGAACGGTGTCCACCCCGTCCAGTAGACTTCAGAGACTTGGCGACTCTACGACAAGGAGCACTGAAGCGGTTCTGGAGGCTCGTGGTGGCCCAACACCTTACTGACACACTTTCTGTTGGCTTTTCCTTTCATTTCTCATCCGTCTGTACGTAGAAAATGTAAGATGTCTGCAGTGAGCTGAACTGTAAAAGGTGCAAAACAGCAAAAGTTGCAACGGTGAAAATAGCTGTGCTGGAGACAGGAGGATGGATCCTTAACTTTGATATCTCTATTTATATTATACTGCGAGTGTGTGTGTGAGCCAGGAAGGGTGCTTTCAAGAATATGAACTCTGCTGGAGAAGGGAACCTTATAATTTTCATTGGAAAGTTGTGAAAACCACTTCTTTGCAAATATTTAACTGGCAAATATTGGTTCTCCGGCGTCAGTAATATGACTTGTTGTGCAAATGCAGGAAAAAAAAAGTGTCTATACGCTAAGTTGAATTAGGACTTTGTTGACTTGGTACTAGAGGCTATACAACTCCAACCGCAGGGAAAGCCTAGGTTTAATTGCAAGGAGGAAACTGCTGGGGGATGAATGGGAAATATCGCCGCTAAATGCCCCCACCACATTACACCAGTAAATGCCGCGCGATACGTGCCAGGTTATGTGACCTAGTTTTCGTATGAGTCTCCTGTGAACATTAAGGGGAGAAAAAACTCAAAGGGCACATCTCTGGATATGTAAAGAAACTAAAAAATTTTGTGCAATTAGCTTTTTCTTGATCTTTCTGGGGCGGCACGGTGGTTAGCGCGGTCGCCTCACAGCAAGGAGGTCCTGGGTTCGAGCCCCGGGGTAGTCCCACCTTGGGGGTCGTCCCGGGTCGTCCTCTGTGTGGGGTTTGCATGTTCTCCCCGTGTCTGTGTGGGTTTGCTCCGGGTGCTCCGGTTTCCTCCCACAGTCCAAAGACATGTAGGTCAGGTGAATCGGCAATACTAAATTGTCCCTAGGTGTGAATGTGTGTGTGTGTGTGGGCCCTGTGATGGCCTGGCGGCCTGTCCAGGGTGTCTCCCCACCTGCCGCCCAATGACTGCTGGGACAGGCTCCAGCATCCCCGCAACCATGACAGCATGATAAGTGGTTTGGATAAGGGATGGATGAGCTTTCTGGCACACACACACCCACACACACACACACACACACACACACACTTCTATAGGGTACATTGTACCATCACATGTCTCCATTCACCTGAAATACACCCAGAAAGCCAATATGGGAGGAAACTGGAATGACACGTTTTGTTTGAAGACGGTGTACAAAAACACACAAACAAATACAATAAACAAAGGAGGCAGCCTTTTTCCTTGACTTTTAAAGAAGGCTTGGTTGCTTCCAAATGAGAGAAACACACTTTAGGGACAGATTTTGATAGTGAAGCACAGTGATAAGATTGTTCACGCAAAGTATCATCAGCCATAAGGAGTGGGATTTTATAATAATAATAATAATAATAAACTATTTATAGACAACCTTTCATACATAAAAATGCATCTCCAAGTGCAAGAAAGACACAAATTAAAACAATCACAACCAGAAAAAAAAAATACAGTAAAATGTAATTTTTAAAAAATGAACAACAGAGATTGAAAAATGAACAACTCGAGGAGCATACGAAGCAATAAAAGCAAATCATCACAACTAAGAAACGAATGCAAAAAAAATAAATGAATTAACGATGACCAAGTAAAAGACGGCGCGAATGAGACGATACAAGGCAGAAACGTGCACGAGCCTTTAAACAAGCGTGCAAGGACGAAAGTGCAATAAATGCTGGGGGAAAAATCTGTTGCAGCACTTCAGATATTTCATTTCTGTATATTTCTCGGTCACAACATGTGTGGAGTTGAGATGCCGGCTTGCTTACGCAGTAAGTTTTGACTGTGTCCATTAAATTGCCGGTTCCTTTGGCAGCTTTGGTAAACAGGAGCTCCGCTGTGACGTCATATCCTAAAGGCCCCTTTCCATTCTGGGAAAGGACAAGAGGCAGCCTGAGGTCTCGCACCCATCCCCCCCCTTCAAAAACACAGGACCATGGAAACCTCCCCCACTTAAGCCCTTCCTCTATTGTGTGGAGACATGCAGATAGTCCACAGCCTACAGTCTGAATAAACACACCTAGGAGGGGGGAAAAAAAATACATAAGAAAAGAAGAAGAGAGCTATCCCTGCAAGTCCTCGCACCACAGTCAGACGACCTGACGTCGGTGCACAGCGGCAACAACCCTTCATTCGTTAACACATTAAACTCTTATATCCATTTCCTTTTACTCGCACATAAAACAATACCAACACAAGACGTGCATTCGTGCCATCTTTCAACCAGTCAGTGGATCAGTACATTTAGTCAATCAGTTGATTCAGCCCTCGTCTTCAGGGGCCGGTACTTATCTGGTGGATGCTGGAAGCAGATCCATCCCCCCCCCCCCCTCCCCACTAGTGCTAATAGGATCACAGTGTAAAAACAAAGGACTCGTCGTTGTTATTCCCTGCATACCTGGCCTGAAGATGAGTTCCCACGCTTGACAGGGACAGGCAGAGACCGGTATGGAGGCCGTATCTACTGGATATGCAGTCGTGTAGTAATTCTGTCTAGCATCCCCTCCATGTGACTGCCACGATGCACGACTTAAAAGACACGAAGTGCAATTCTGCTGGCATTGCAACTATTCTGACCCGCTAAATGTGCAAACACGTACGCAGATTTTCCAAAAACAGGGTGTGTTGGTCAATAGCTGAGTTAAACTATGACAGACATCCAATTTATAGAAAACAGAAATATGTATAGATCCCCCTCTCTCTCTCTCATACACACAAGGTAGTATTTCCTTTTCAATTTCCGAAGGCATAACAAATATAAAGTAAAAATCTCTGCAACCCCGTCATCCAGTCTGGGCTTAATGCCGCTAAACAGCGCCATTCACAGCCCAATTCTAAATCCGTATCTGTATGATTATTGAGACTGAGGAAACTTTTGAAGCATCAGTAGAAAAATACATTTCGCTCGGTGATTCACGGTTACCTAGGCGACTAGAACAGAAGAGCGGTATCGAGGCATATTATCTTGTCATGCTGTGTCCAAATGATCCCATTACTGTCGTCATGCTATGTGAGTAATGTGCCACGGGAATAATGAATAAGAATCAGTCACTAATGTTCACAGTATACAACTGTAACAAGGCCAGCATGAGGCAAGAGAAAATGTGTGTTTACTCCCAAACCGGGCCGCTTTTTGTGCGGCGTTTGCCCTGGAACTCGAGCCATGAAACGAAACACGAAAACCAGGGTATGGCCGAAATTACTATGCCATTTCTGGAAGCTCTGTAATGAATTTATTTGATAGCACTGTGTAAAACTCAGCTTTTCCTCTCGACATGTGCGTAAAAGAGAATGCGCTCTGGGGCGTGCTGGGGGGGGGTCAATATTTGCCCATTATATGGCAGCTCCATTATTGGCACCTGCTCCTTACTGGTCTGTTTAGACAGTGGAGATAAACCGTCATAGAAATAAAAAATAAAACAAAACAACAAAACTAGGCAGGTTAGGGATGCAAAGCCTCGTAAAGCATGCATGAAACAACACTGGCGCCCCTTGGTGGTAAACGTACGACACTCATCTCCTTGCACCTTCACTTCGGATGTACATGCCAGCGCTGACCTCAGAGGAAAGGAACCGCGGGGCAAGAGCAGCAGTCTGTCCTCTCTGCTGTGCCAACGAGCTGCTCCGCTCGCCAGAAAGGAAATAAATTTGGCCTCTCTGATTAAGTTGCAATGGTATGGCAGAGAAAGCTAGGGGAAAAAGAGAAGGCAATAACTCACATACTGCAACATCGCTGCAGACCCATCACACCACTGGTCACAACCTGTTCCATCTCCTCCCCTCTGGCAGGCGCTACAGAGCACCGTACCCCAAAACAAGCAGATATAAAAACAGTTTCTTTCTGCGGGCTGTCACTCAAATGAACACTTAACACTGTCAATAAATCCAACCATTTTGTATATACTGTACTGTACATTGTATGTACACTGGTACGCGCTGTCATGTCCATCTACCTCAGGCGTGTATGTAAGTAACCTGCTAACATCTATTTCAGCATCTCTGATATATTCTCTGCACCACTGCACCTTACCCCCTCTTATTTTGCCTGCACAAGTCAATCCTTGTGTACATATCTGAAGATTGTTCTGTTGTAGTGTTGTTATTCTAGTCAAATTCCATGTATGTGCAAACCAACACGGCCAATATATACATGATTCTGATATACTGATTCAAAACAAGTCACTGTATGGCAGAGTAGCAGCATAAGATTGGAGATCACTAGTCATAGGATATATTAGTAATTCAAAAGGCTGACGGCCTGACATGATACTGTGATACCTTGAGAGAAAAAAAATCCTTATAAAAAGTCAACAGTGGGGCACCCCGGTGGCTCACCTGGTAGAATGTGTACCACATAAGGCTGAATCCTTAACATAGCGGCCTGGATTCAAATCCGGCCTGGGCCCTTTGTTGCATGTCATCCCCTGCCTTTCCTGTCTCTCTCTCTCTCTGCTATCACTATGCAATAAAGGCAGAAAATGCCAAAAAATAACCTTTTCCAAAAAGAAAAAGGTCAGCAGTGAGTAAAAAAAATGCAAAAAGTCCATCTATTCAGCGAATAAAATATTCATGCAAAATGGCTAAAAACATATAGAAACCCTCCCTCGCTCTCATCATCAGCCGCTTCTCTGGGGTCGGGTGCGGTGGCAGCAAGCCACGTAGGGCACTCCAGACATCCCTCTCCCAAGCAACACCCTCCAGCTCCTCCTGGGGGATCCCAAGGCGTTCCCAGGCCAGAATGGACATTTAGTCCTTCCAGCGAGTTCTGGGTCTACCCCAGGGTCTCCTCCCAGTTAGTCCTCCTGAACCGGTCTGCGATGCCAGAAGTCGAAACGCCCTGGTCCCCGCCTTTGCCTGACATCCGGCCTGCGTTGCACCCTACCCCAATGCTCATCCCCATGGGTGGTGTGTCCATGGGGTTATAGAAATCCTTCAATGATTAATTAAAAAAGTAACTGGCGCAAAGTTAATAAGATTATTAATAGCAGTTTTCTTTCAAAAGAGGACATATAACATGCTCCAATAATAATAATAATAATAATAAGCACATAGCTATCAAAGTTCCTAGAGTAAGGAGGCCAGGGTAAGAACACTTGCCTGAAGGCTGGGGAGCCTGATTTGTGACTGGAATGTTGTCGATAGAAATCCCCAAACCCTAATATATGTTTCAGGAATGCCGTTATCCCCTACTACTCCACTGGAGCAACCTAAATGTCCAACGATACCCAATTGTGAGTGCACTTGCCAGTGATCCAAGATGTTTGAGTGTATGCATGTGTGTAAGCCTCCCTCCCCTTGAAAACGCCTATCCTTGGCTCTTGGTGTAACAAATGTACTCTTGGTCAGCTCCCCAAGATGAGTAAGGATTCAAAAATAATGAGATCCACTGACTAGTGCATTGTTTGTGCTGCAAGTCAAGAGTACTCCAACTCTGGAAGATCTGCTGTGAATTTAGTACACTGATGAAGGCTTGAAGGTGTGTCCTGCTGTTAAGACTGTGGAAGAAATAAGGTATATGATTTGATGTCCTATTTCCCAGTAGTACATATTAGAGTCTTACTCCAGAGCACCTCAGCAACCAGGAAATGCCATCCAGAAGACCTGAGAGAGATTCTGCCACTGTGTCCTGTACCTGTACCAGAGAGGAACATACCCACACACACACACACACACACACACACACACACACACACACACACACACACACACACACACACACACACACACACACACACACACAGAGTGAGCGACAGCATGGACTGGATGTGATTATTCCAGTGAAAGAAATTCAATCTATCAAGCAGAAAATATCACTTTACCATCCAAGGGTTAGGCAGCTGAGGCAGGCAGAGTCTTTGGGCCATGTCCACACAGGGGGTTCTGCACTTGGCCCTGTTTCGTGTGCAGCTAGATCCCACACTAGCAGTCACAGTTGGCTCAGGATCTTCCCTGGAGACACAGGAAAGCACCAGGAGAGGCCTGGAGGTTGCGCCCCAGGCAGGACTCAGCGCTGCCCGGATCTGAGCTGCTTCTAACTCCCCCTCATCTGTTGAAGATATCTGTTTTTGGGTAATGTTTCACAGGATAGCTAAGAACACATGCCGCTGGACTTCGGCAACAAATAGTTCCTACAGGGTAGCATGGAAGACCGTGTCAGTCATTATCCAGCCAACTCTCTCAGGGCAGAATACTGACGCTCTGCCAGCTTCAGAGGTATTAATCTGTAGCTGATCCCGCACTTTCATAAAGGGAGGCAAGTGAAAACTGAATTCCCCTGCAGAGATTAATACCTCATAATTTTTATTATAGGGGGTAAAAAGGGCTTTTCATATGCAGCAGCAAGAAAAAGATTTTGGTCCTTGGACTGAACATCACAAGTGAGGTTGTAGAATTGGCTACTTACCTCTCCCACATTCTGCATTGGCCACATAGATGAAGCCATCCACGACTTGGCACACCTTTTGGACCTGAGAGGCCAGGCTGAAGATTGGGTGGCCTGATGGATCCTCTCCATCCAAGGTGAATAGTTTATTACTGGCACTCATCTGCTCCGCTCTGGCTCTCTCCCTCTCTGCCCTACATTACACAAACACATGGTCTTATGGTTGTAGAAATATTCACTGTACCAAGTATAAATGAATAGGACTATAATACTATCCCATGATATAGCTTCAGATTAAAAAAAAAAGCTTACCTATTAGTCGAGTAGAGAGTCAGTATATTGAATTTTTGTTGATTATTGTACGTGTAACTGATCCCTGAGCCAATTCCTAAAGTAAATTAAGAGTTGGTTAACTTGGTTGGCTTGGTTTATAATATAACAAGGCCACACAGTGTCATGGATGCACAGCATCATTGTTATTAAAGCCAAGCAAAAAAGGTTTAGGTCAGTTTGCATTCAGTAGACTTTTGCGATGTGTCCACCAGAGAGACCTGTATTAAAGAGTGCCCTTTACTTTTGTATTGTTATATAAAAGTGCTCTTAACCCAATGCAGGGATCTGACGACCTTTTATAGGCTACACTGTGAGCACTCCACCTTTCTCCAAAGTTGAAACAACATCAACTTTTGCTAAGGCACACAACTTGTCAATGTCGTGTCTATTTCCACCAACCAATAAGAATGAAGGAGTAGCTCCACTCTGTCAAAGCAGAGAGGAGAAACGAAAACAAATGGACAAATCCGAATCAATGAAAAGTGCTCGTACAAGAAAACGCCCATTTGACATGTTATATATGCCTATTACCTCAAAATGAATAAAGACTAAGCAGGAGGAATATTTCTGTTGTAGTGAAAGTTATCACATTGCATGGCAACACTTACAAAGCATCTCCTCCCCGCGTACAATACCTGCTTTTCACACAGTGTCATCCGAGGGCTCACATCAAGCACTAGCAATGTTTCTTCGCCACACGTTTCCGGTAGACACATGGCCTTATGCTACATGTTCAGTAGACATGAGGCTTACAAGGTGTCTTCTACTACTACTACTACTACTACTACTACTACTACTACTACTACTATTTTCGGCTGCTCCCACTAGGGGTCACCACAACGGATCATCCATTTCCATCTCTTCCTGTCCTCTGCATGTTCCTCTGTCACACCAGCCACCTGCATGTCCTCCCTCACCACATCCATAAACCTCCTCTTTGGCCTTTCTCTTTCCCTCTTCCCTGGCAGCTCCATATTCAGCATCCTTCTCTCAATATACCCAGCATCTCTCCTCCGCACATGTCCAAGCCATCTCAATCTTTTACCTGTCTTGCTTTGTCTCCAAACCGTCCAATCGGAGCTGTTCCTCTAATATACTCGTTCCTAATCCTGTCCTTCTTCATCACTCCCAACGAAAAATCTTAACATCTTCAACTCTGCCACCTCCACCTCCGCCTCCTGTCTTTTCGTCAGTGCCACCGTCTATAAACCATATAACATAGCTGGTCTCACAACCATCTTGTAAACCTTCTTTTTAAGTCTTGCTGGTACCCTTCTGTCGCAAATCACTCCTGACACTCTTCTCCACCCACTCCAACCTGCCTGCACTCTCCTCTTCACCTCTCTTCTGCACTCCCTGTTACTTTGAACTTGAGGCTTATAAGGTGTGTCTTTAACAGAAAATAGTTTCCTTTAATAATTTCACATGAAGCACTGTAAGCATCTCACGGTAGGAGGAAAAACAGTATGATCTATCTGAATGGGACTCGCAGGGTGCTGAACAATGATCTGTTCAATTTTATGTTTCTTTCCAGGCCCGTGAGTTGCTCAGCATCTAATTGTTAAGGTTTGAATAAAAGCTATCATGAACGAAGGGAGCCCCCTATTGGGGAATAAATGGACAACATGTCAGATGACTGGTGCAACTCAATCACCAGTTCGTTTTCGAACAGTCTGAGTAAGACTTGATAATCTTTCTGAAAAAAAATATTAACTAGCTGGAGGACAACCAGTCGATAACTTCATTACGTGACCATGAAGGTTGCCTTCTCTAAAGCAATCTTATGTCATAGCGATCCCCTTCAGTGTATGTAAACGTGGCTAAAAATACTGAAATGCTTTACAGTTTCACCATTAAAGATTAAGGTTAGAAAAGGAGCTGGGACAAGGTAATTTCTTTTTTTTTCAGCTCTAAAGGTTAACTTCAGGCCAAAAATGCCAATACTAAAGTCTATATGTTAAACATGAATGAATCGCTCAACAGTTAAAACCTGCTCTGCTGTTTGGTGTGCAAATGTGGACATTATAGTAGCAATTAGTCCAGTACATAACTGGGAAAAAAAAAAGCTTTTCACCAAAATGTAAACTGCCATCATATTTTTAACTTGTAATTTGGTCCACTACACCGTAAGTATAAAATATCTGTATTCATAAGCCATTATGTTCTACCTTTTCCATTACTGCAATGCAATGCAAATACAGTGTGAGAGCACACTGTGAGCTGCAATTTTTTTTCCCCCTACCAAAACTCCATGCTATTATTTGTGGTTTTGCAGACACAGCTCTTGTCTGCCTCTGCCTCTTAGCCAATAGAGAATCCCACCGTTGATCTGTCGCTGGGGAATGCCTGCCACAGGAAGCACATCTGGGGCATGCATGAGCCTCGTCACCATGGACACATCCAGCTGTTCCATGCCAGGGCCAAACATGGCATAGCGTGGCTCAGACATCGGCACCAGAGACTGGAGGAATGACGTGACAACCTCATATGGAGGCCGAGGAGGTAGCCATCGTTGTCTACAGGTTGGGCAGCCCTTTAGGTATCTGTCAGTAAGAGAAAGAGTACACAATTCAAATGTCTTCCACGGTAAATCCTACATAACATAATGGGCATGGACCTGGTGTATCTAGTAGCCAATCAAATGACCCTATGTCTCTGCGTTGTAATGGAATATACCAATGATTGATCGACAGATTCGGTCAAAGATAAAGTTGTACCCACTCTGCCATATAATCGACATTTAACTGTTTCCTGTTGTCTCCCCATTCCACTTCATCCTCCAGAGTTGTGTCTCCGCTGCACAGAGGGGAACCCAGGGCCTCAAGGTGGGGCATGCTCACATGGTCGATGGAGGGCCAACGGGGCGTGTCCCTGAGCAGAAAATACCTCCACAGTAACGGATCTCGCACCATGGCCCTCCAGTAGTGACTGGTGGCTCCCAGGCGACAGATGTCTGCAGGAGACAGCCGGGTCATGATGAGGAACTGCACATCCACCTGCAGGAGGGGACATTTTAACACGATTAAACGTGTTAGCGTGGGCCTGGGATGACGTCACCGGTCACGTCATGAATAACTAGACATATCACGTGACCCCTTCGCGAGAGGAAGTCGTCGTTTTTTGGCTTCTTTTAACTCAAGAGCAGAAACGCTGGTTACTAGATGAAATTTTTTTCCCCCATCAGTTATAAAAGTTTTCACTTTGTGTAGCTTCTCCCCAGACTGCGTTGCGGGGGGTTTACTCTCACCGGTAAGTCGTTCAGGAAACCAAACGGCGGGTTTTCCTCGTCGGGGTCAGCCGGTGTGACGTCACCGATTGCGGCGTTACCTGCTTTGGAGAGGTATCGGTCTCTAAAGCGTCGGAGACTGCGTATCACCGCAGACTCGTAGAGTTGCCGAGTCTTCCCCGCCATTTAAAAAGTAAAAACTAGGATAGATTATCGGTACAAAACAAATGAACGAATAAAAGCCTGACGTCCCCGCTGCTCTTGCGAAAAGCCCCGTACGGCAGATTTTAACAGAACAAATCTGACGTTTCGCCTCCCACTTCCGCATAGCTGGTGCGCGGTGCATTGTGAGTATTGTAGTTCTACCAGACCACGAGACTTCTTAAACCAAAGCGATTATTTATTTTCAACGTGAACATAAAAAAAAAACACTTTTTTTTTCTTTCTCAGAAAAACACCAACACAGATTCTCCACTTTGTACTCATACTATCAAAGTTATCTGAGTGACAAGAAAATGGGACTTACTAGTTGTAAAGAAACATTTGGCGCATTACAAAGCGAATATTTCAAACAAAACTGTACATACTTGCAATTGGTTTTCAATACTTCAGTCTCAATTAACGCTTTTTGCATTCTTTTCCTTACCTTTTGCAATGTATTTACGTATGTGTATATATACACATATACAATTAATTAGAAAATATATTAAAAAGCATAACATAAAGGCAAAAAAAGATCAAATAAAAAATAAATAAATTGTTGGTGTGCAATGTCTCATTACCAGATGGATTGTTATTATACTCGAAATGATCTTTAATAACAAACAAACAAAAAACTATTTTCATAATAATCCTCTTTTCTTTTTTTTTTTTTTTTTATAACAAAATCAATATTATTCAACCACATTCTCAGAGCAAAACACATGCCCCAACCAACAGTCTGGAATCTGGAAGATAAGTGCTTCTCAGGGAGAAAAATATTTTAACCTCTTCCTCTACCCCTGCCAATTTCACACCACATACAGGACAACCTCTAGCCTCTCATATTCCCCATTTGGCCAGAGCTGTTTGGCGTAGGATGAGGTTGCCTATAGACACCAATCCAAGGTCTACTTTAACTCTCCTATACCTTCCCTTTCTCACAATTTCTATATCCAACAAAGTACATCCAAACCTTAAGAGTTACGGTTTTATTTTGGGAGTAATATAGACTCGTATACTAATCTTAGATCTGTGTCTGAGGGCAACTTCAACACGGAAGCAGCTCAATTTCACTGTAAGATACTAAGGATTTCCTTGGCATTTTCTGTGTTCCAGCCCTGGCCCTGCAAAGGACCTTCGCATGCGAGCACGTATTTGTTGAGGATCTGCGTTCCAATGTCCCGGAACTGGAGGCGGTCCTCTTTGCGATCCATAGTATCACCACTGCAGTCCTCATACTTCACTGCCCAGAAGCACATCTCCCCTATGTACATCATCGTCAACAGGTGGGTGTCTGAAAAAATGCCTGGTCAAACAAGTAAGCAGGTAGTGAGTGACAGTCAAACTGGTGTTTTGCAGTAGTATGCTTCATTTACTTCATATCGTGATGGCATGATGTATATTAGACTGGAGCAAAAATTCATAGCTGGTTGAGTGTTTACCAGCATGAAAGATGATGTCAACATCTTTACCTTCAGATAGGAAGTTGGCTGTGGCACTGTCATGGAGCACCACCCCATCGTTGAGTTTCACAGAGTTCCTCACCTGCAGCATCCGCATCAGGTAGCGCACACCCTCCTGAATACACTGGGGACACACAAAGAAAAACAGCTGAACATACTGACTTTTAACAGCATATCTGCTAACATTATGATCCTGGGATTTAAACTACTGCCGTCATAAAATTAGAAACACTTTGACACTGTTTCAGTGTCTAGCATTTTTAGGCAAACCCATTACTGTTCTGATCCACACATGTGATCCCTAATTTGATAAACTGTATCAAGTTTTAAGTTTATTCGGCATTTGCAATGGCTACACACAGCACGACCGGTGCAATGAAATGCTTACTTTCAAACCGATTTGTTCTACAGCATTTTACCTTAAGGAATGTGTCCTTGTTCTTCTTGATCCACTGTTTACGTTGGTGTAGGGTGTGGCAGTACATGTAGAGCAGAGCTCCACGCCGCCAATAAAGGCATTCTAACAGCTCCAAGCCCAATACAGCCTGCACCTGTCAGAGCAAAAGCCAAGGGCAGCTGTGTTAAAAATATTTAATACAGATTTAAATGTCTGGAAAGGTTTTATTTGTTGGTATAAACTAAAGCAAACTTTGCCAAGGACATAAAAAGATGACTATCCAAAGAAAATGGAGATGGGCACAGAAGGAGGACAGCGATTCATCGTGTTAGTTTAATATCCGATGGAGCCATCTTCTTCTCTCCCCTTATTCGTCTTTTGTGATAAAAAAAGGGGGGAAAAAAACACACCCGGAGTACCTCTTTATTTATTTGAGGTCAACAGAAGCACATTGGATTTGATTCAGTTCTTCGTCTTGCACAAAAAGTTCCTACGATAATAAGACCTCTGCAATATATGAAGCATCTGCTTTGTCTACATTTATTTAGATTTTTGGCTACTTGCTTGACAGATCCACTCTGCTGTTGCCGAATGAGCTGTGGGCTCTTTGCAACAAATCATATCTGGCTGACTGTTGACATGAGGGACAAGTAATAGTTGGCCAGTTTTTGGAATATATGGTCTGAACAATTAATGTTCTAAGGATTTTTTTTAGCATATTATAATTTGAATTCCTAGAGTCAGAAGCTTAACATTTCTACAAACTGGTTATTGTTAGCAGTATTTTGTACTGCTGCCCTTTGCTATTGCTGGTTGTGCCAAATAAGTGAATTACGAACACAAATGGTAAAACGATAGTATGTAAAGGCACAAATATGCAACCGCTTTCGGTAAATTAAGACAAATGGTGCCATTGCCTTTCTAACTAAACCGCTATAATAACCAATCTAATACCTAATGTACCACAGTTCCCTTGACTACAACATCATTATCATTACACTAGTACACTATACACACGTAATAGTATGTATGAAATTAGTTGACAAGAGTTTTGAGGGCATTGCCCTAGTGTGTAAATGCGACCAGTCAACTCTGATGAAGTAAACCAATGTTTCACATCATAATATAAAAGAATGGCAAGACTTGGCCAACAAATAAGTGACAGTATAAAATAATACAAAAATAATTTATAAGTGAGATATTCCGGTTTTGCTTCTTTTTTTAATCATCAGCACAAAATGTTGTTGAGCCAATGATCCAATTTTTTTTTGGGGGGGGGGTGAACATGCCCTTAGCAACATAGCATCCTCTTCACTGAGCTTCTTGCTCAGTGCTTTATTGGCCCACAGTGGGGCTGATCCTTGAAGATAATACATAGCAAGACACAAGCTTACGCGCATACACGCACACACACGCGCGCACACACACACACACACACACACACACACACACACACACACACACCTCACCTCTTTTGCAGGTGCTAGTCTCCCTGCCAATACCTCTGGCTCTGTGAGGTCCTGTAGCAATTGTTGAATTTTAAATGGGGAACAGTCTTCAGGGAATTCCTGGTCCACCAGCTTATTCTCCTCATAAAATGTGATGTCTAAGATTACCTACACATACACACACACACACAAAGACACATGACACACATATGCATACAAAAAAATCTGATGCACAAGGAAATGCAAATACATTTTCAAACTCACAAAAAAATTATATGTAAAAATCATCAACATATTTTTCCCTGAATACAAGAACAGAAACATATACCAAAAAAAAAAACATGCTCCTAAATAACAGCAATCTGGACCCATATGCTTAAAATAGATAAATAGCTACAAGTGGTGGATCACACGGGGAGGGTGTGTTGAAACAAATGAAAAGTTGAAAGCGCGCCTACTCTGATGACTGTTCAAATACGTGATGAGTGTATGTATTTGGGAGTGTGGATACCCTTGTATGTGTAAAGGGTTAATACCCTTTAATGAACTTTTATTAACTTAAGACTGCTGACTGTTTTTTCCCCTTCTTTTTAATGGCTTGTCCCAAACTTAATTCGAATCTAAATCTGGTGCACATCATCAGCTCTGAAATTTTTTTCGGACAGTCATTGGTCACCTCTGCTACAATAAGATATCAGTTATCTTTGCAATGTATTTATCACATTAGTGCTGTCCATTTCAAGGAAATTATCACAAATATTCCTACTTTTTTCTACTTTACGGTGGAGATTGTATGATATGATTTAATTAATGTGTTACAACCTCACTTGGAGCTTCTATGGACAGCGCACAGCATAAAAGTTAAATCCAATAGTCAATGTAGAGGAAAGACAAGAAATCATCCAGAACAGCCAGAACCACTGCCATTTATACTTTGGTTCATAGTGAAGGGTAAGCTGTATGTGTCCCCTTTCCAAGGTAACCGATTGCTTGTTTTCCCTTATATTTGACCAATCCTAAACTTTGCCCACCCTTATTGTTGCTATCTCGGGTCATGTTACTATCCTCCTTTATAGCAATGCCTATACCATTTATCCAGCTACCACAAGTTACAACTGATAGTTTCTGAAGGCCAGGAAACTTTTCTTCAACAAGCCAACAGCAAGACCTTCAATACGTCATTCAATGATACTTACAAGATGGAAGAACATATGAATGAATCACTAACAATGGCAAAACTAAAAGAAAGAATTACAGCAAAGTCATTCCACTCTCAGCAAAAAGGGGAAACATCCTATTCGTTGTCAGTTATGCCTAAAGATGATGGAATTGCCATCAATATTGCTTTTGAACTGTAAGTGTAATAATTACTTTTTGCTAATTTGGTATTGAAAAGTTTATTACTTTTCAGAGTAGCAGCCTACTTCATGCGTGATGCTAGGACTAAACTAGCACTGTTGCAGCATGTGCAGTACAAAACCTGGCAGCCCTACAACAGGACTAAACTCGCACCGCACATGGAATAAGATGTAGCTGACTAAGCTAATTCTTGTCATAATTAGTCAAACAAGAAGTTATTCTCAGTCTTCTACTACCTAAGTCTACTGACAAATGCCAGTAAGTTCTATGAAACATGGCTGTGACAGTAATTACCTGTCAGATCACAAATTTTTGGCTCATATTGTTGGTTTTGGAAATGGTCATAAATTGACGCCTTCCACTGGATCAGGATACCAGGTATCACTTCACTTTTACGTTACCCAGGCATTTAGGCATACTGGATCTACTGTGTCTCATTGACAAGTACAGGTAGGGCACACAGTGTTCCTCAGACAATCAAATCAAAGTTGTAAAGGCAGAGAGGTACAACTGTCAACCCCAGATGGTTGGATTAGAAGTAACAAAACTATTTTCGTGTTCTGACCTACTCTTAAACCAATGTGTATATGAGTTACCAGCAACTATACAAGCACTAAAATGTCTGCTTTTTATGTTCTTATAGTAGATAATTAACATTTATCAATAAAATATTTTAGGATGTTCAATGTTGAGAGCTTACTTCCTGGTTTCAGATGTTAATACTTATGTATAATGCTGATTAGTAGAGATGCACCAATCAATCGGCTGGTGACCGGAATCGGCTGATTTTCAGCTTCATCAACCATGACCGGTAACCGGCCGATCAGTCTCAGATACATCGATTCTGTGCCGGTCAAATTAGTACGCACGCGTCGCACAATGGTTCATGTCCTGCACACAACGGCAGGGACAGTAATGTCACAGCAAAACACACACACACTGTAAAACATGTCGTCAAAAACCGTCGTTTACTTTGGGAAAGTAAAACATGTTAGCTTAAGTGGAATATACAGCAATTCATTTTCAGTTGGATTTTATTTGTACAAAAAAAGCTGTCCAGTAACCTGGAACACTTTTTATCTCCACAGGGCAGATAGCCTGGAGGAGATTATGCGTTTAGTCGTGTGTGTGTGTGTGTGTCCACGGCTAATCTCACAAATACTGGACCCATCAGCCCAAAATTTTTTGTGCATTATGATTACATGATGAAGAACTTCTCGTAGTTGCAGTTTAAAACCTTTGAAAAATGTTTGTTCTCATTATCGCCACTCCCGCTCTTCATTCACTCTCTCGCTCGCTCGACCAACGCTGCTCTCTGTCGCTGCCCGAGCTAAGTCAACTGTGCGCATGTGTAACTCACATGTATGGTGGACTCGGATCGGGCAGCGACATGATAAAAAGTTATTAAAAAAATTTGATAATACAAAAATGTGAAAGTTATAAAAGGAACAACTTCCTCTAGGTTGCAGTCAAAACAGGATGTGTTGCACATTCTTGTTGCTGCCCAATCCAAGTCAACCATAGAGGCGAGTCACGCATGCGCAACCGCAAATGGTTTACCCAGCTTTATTATATTATAAAAAATAAAGAGTCAGACCAAAATGGTTGCACAGCAAACTTTTTCTTTTTGGAAAGTGCAAATTCATACTAGACTTGGTTGCATTCGTGCGAGAGTCTGCCTAGGAGGCTGCACATCCACAGACTGAACAAGTAAACATTTTTATTAGGTAAGATTTTTTACCTTGAGCGTCGCATATTAACAAAAAAAAATCCGCATATTTCCCACTCAGTCGACTTGGGCGCTGTGCAAATGTCTTATAACGGCAGGAAAAATACAGATTTTTCTGTCTCTGTGCGTATCTGTCCACTGCTAATCTCACATGCTACCGGACCTGTCAGCCAAATAATTTTTGTGCAGTTATGACTGTATGATGAAGGACTTCTCACGCTTGCAGTGATTCAAACCCTTTGAAAAACCTGTTTTACATCACAACTGAGTGCTAACTCCTCAGCTGTTTTTTTTTTTTTGCCTAAGAATGAGCACCGAAAAGATGGAGACATGCAGGCAGGGGCTCTGTATTTCCCCTTCTCCCAGTAGGCGAAAAAAAAGGGGTGGTTTGTTTCCCATGTCCGACCACTGCAGAAGGGGAGATATGCCTAGCGGGGATCTGCACTCTACTGAGTGCACTCGTCTAGTTTATTTTGAGATTTTTTTTTTTTGAGTGAACAAGAGAAGGTCCTGTGACATGGTGCAGTTTTGGAGAAAATGTCAAAGTTACTTAATAGTCAACGTCTTATTATGAACACACAATTGAAATGTACAGTAAAGAAAAGTTACAAATATGTTTGTGTATGCTGTCAATCGTAGTCCTCAGGGGGAAAAAATTGAATCTGCCAAAACTGGAATCGGTAGGTCAGACTTTTGAAAAATTGGAAACGGCCAATAACATTGTAACCGGTGCATCTCTACTGGTTAGCACAAGTGACTTCGTGACCCCCCAGAATGAACCGGTGGGGGGGGGGGAGATCTACAAAAGTCAACTTTGAAGTACCTGTGTGTAATCCTGAAGCAGTTTGGGAAGACTGCTGCTTTCCCCTCCTTGCCTGTAAAAGCTTTTCAACTTGTCTAGTATGGCAGAGGCATTCTGTAAATAGTCGTCATCTAGGGAAAAACGATAGGTTAATGTTACCAGTTGCAGCTCTACAGCACAGACAATATCCTGCAGCACACGTTTCAATTCAAAGCGTTGCCCATCGGCTGCACATTGGCCATCTCCTGTTTGCTTCATGTTCATGCAAAGTGCTCCTGAGCAGACGCTAGGGCAGAACACCCAGCAATAAAAAGTACTATGGACACATTATATTTAGCTAAACAACTAATCGACATTTCATTCTAGTGATGTTTTGCTCTCCATTCCAAGTTGGTTTTGCGTTAACGTGCAGGGCAATTCAAAAGAAATCGAGACACCAACTGTCGATGTGTGGTAACTGATGAGCCGAAGTGTTCTCAGTCCGTTATCCGAGAGCGGTTAGCTAGCGGCGGCTAATGCAATCGGTAGCGTTAGCCGATTAACGGCTCCTCGGCAGCGCTGCGAGGGTTCAGCAAACTGTACGTCGCTTGGACTTGTACCTTCTCTTATCACTGCGCGGCCGATCGCGTAACAGCCAAATGTAAAGCCGAGGTTTAAAACTGGTAAACATTGGAGCTGCTCCACCGCTGCATCAACGTTAGCTTGATGCGGCGGTGTAGCTAGCTAGCCCAACGTTAGCTTGATGCGGCGGTGGAGCAGCTGGCTACACGCTCCAATGTTTACCAGCTAGCTAGCTAGCTAACCAGCTGTTCCACCGCCGTATCAAGCTAACGTTGGGCTAGCTAGCTAGCTAACCCAACGAGTTAACAAACGGAACCCAGGCTGTCAAGCCGCAACGGCGCGGCGAGTTCAAAAAAAACAAAACAACACATACGCGTGTGCCGCTACGTCTTCTACCCAAAAAGTATGCGCGTACCTTGTTTTTCGGTCCGGAGGCTGGCGCACTTGATATCCAACTCAAATATCCTTCTCTCAAGCTCAAACCCCTGTCGCCTGCAGTCGTCGGCCATGACGAAAAGTCTACATCACGTGACTCGCGGACCAGTCACGTGTCTGCGGAGTCTCGTTTTCCGCTCGGTTCGCGCTGCTGTAAGGCTGCGGCGCCGCACACACACGTTTACAAGTTCTTTAAGTCGAGAGGTGTTTATTTGCATAGCCCTGAATCACAAGGTAGTCCCTACAGGGTTTTACAGTCACGACAATATGCAAACTGACCCCTAGACCCACTCCACAACTCCGAATTCAAATAAAAGAACAGAATTAATATGCACCATTATAGGCTGCACACAGGGTGAGGCAATGCGGAACATAGTGTAACGTGCATGGATAAGAAGACCCGCTACATCGCGGGTCTGACCCTTTAGTCGAGCGGTTAGCGATGCCTCCTGCGGTGCGGGCGAGACGGGTTCGCTTCCCGGCCGCGGCACTTCCTGTGGTTGCGTTGTCCCCCGAATTCGCTACAATATAAAGTTAATGCAGACCATTTAGTGATTTAAAATGTGCTGGGTGATCATCTTGCAGAGAGAAGTTTAGTGAATCTGTGACCTTCCAAGACTACGTCACGAACCCCAAAGATGCACTGGACATGCGGTGTTGTGACGATTTATGTCATCTACATGCAGGGGCGGAGCCTACGGGGTGGCAAGGGGTGGCAGCTGCCACCTCTGGGACACAGTCTTGCCACCCCATTTATAAATCAGATAATATGTTTTTAAAGTATTGTAGCGAATTCGGGGGACAACGCAACCACAGGAAGTGCCGCGGCCGAGAGGCGAACCCGTATCGCCCGCACCGCAGGAGGCATCGCTAACCGCTCGACTTAAGGGTCAGACCCGCGAGCCAGCGGCCAGCGTGTCTTCTTATCCATGCACGTTACACTACACCCCTCCTTCGGGAAGCGCGTCCCCGCGCTTAAGCATACAAGCGCCTTCACGCCTCAGGGCGCATGCGCTTCCGATGGCCTTACGGTCGCTTCACCCCACTTCTGACACCAATGTAGCGAATTCGGGGGACAACGCAACCACAGGAACTGCCGCGGCCGGGAAGGGAACCCGTGTCGCCCGCACCGCAGGAGACATCGCTAACCGCTCGACTAAAGGGTCAGACCCGCGAGCCAGCGGCCAGCGTGTCTTCTTATCCGTGCACGTTACAATATTTTATGTACATGTATGGTGAAGGTCAATGACACCCGCGCCAAACTCATCTCAAACAGAAGTCGCCGATTTAGAATCCCCCCTCCCCCTCACAGGGGCGGATCTACGGGGTGGCAAGGGGTGGCAGCTGCCACCTCTGGGACACAGTCTTGCCACCCCTTTGCCACGCCATGAAAAAATCTCTAGATCCACCACGGCCTACATGTTCGTTAGCCATGTAGGTTTGCGCATAGGAAGTTGACTCCGGTTTCGTGGCTCTCTCAGTGCACTCGACACAATGTAGCGTTCACCTCTATTAAACACACACACACACACACACACACACACACACACACACACACACACACACACACACACACACACACACACACACACACACACACACACACACACACCCCGAAACTTACAACAGAGCGTCGTTCACGGCGTAAGTAGGGCGCTCCAGACGTCCCTCTCCCCAGCAACGCCCTCCAGCTCCTCCTGGGGGATCCCACGGCGTTCCCTGGCCAGATTGGACATGTAGTCCCTTCAGCGAGTTCTGGGTCTACCCCGGGGTCTCCTCCCAGTTGGAAGTGCCCGGAAAACCTCCAAAGGAAGGCGCCCAGGAAGCATCCTAATCAGATGCCTGAACCACCTCAACTGGCTCCTTTCGACGCGAAGGAGCAGCGGCTCTACTCCAAGCTCCCTCCGGGTGTCCGAGCTCCTCACCCTATCTCTAAGGCTGAGCACAGACACCCTATGGAGGAAACTCATTTCAGCCGCTTGTATCCGCGATCGCTCCATTTCGGTCACTAGCCAAAGCTCACGACCATAGGTGAGGGTTGGAACGAAGATTGAGTGGTAAATTGAGAGCCTTGCCTACCGGCTCAGCTCCCTCCTCACCACAACGGCCAAGCACGTCCGCATTACTGCTAATGCTGCACCAATCCGTCTGTAAATCTCCCGCTCCATCCTACCCTCACTCGTGACCAAGACCCCAAGATACTTGAACTCCTTCACTTGAGGCAACAACTCATCCCCAACCCGGAGGGAGTGTGGTGGCCAATGATACAGAGAAATTGCAAAAAAAGTAAATGAGACGAGTATCCTTCAAAATAAGACTTTTACTGACGTATCAACAAAGTCTGAGTTGGTCTGCTGAGTGACTGCAGTTCAGGCAAAAGCCTCCCTATCTTTATACCATTTACAAATCTAGTGAACAATTTACTTGTGGCAATCAATGTGCTGCTTTTAATCAGGGACCTTGTTGATCAGTACATATTGGTGGAGCATGCGCCTCTCTATCGACACAAGGATGACATTTGGACGTCTTCAATCATCCCCCTTTGACAGTCTAATGGTTGTCTTGATATGCTACTACTACTGCTACTACTACTATTTTCTGCATAATGGTTACACTTACATAATGGATTCTCACTTATCCTACCTTTGGGCATAAACAAGTTTATCTTCTAATAACTTTCTGTCCTGGTTACATGGCCTTGTGCTTCTTGCCACAATTGCTTGTCACTCTAATCACATGAAATGACAAGATATCTACATGTGCCCTTACGTAATACCACAGAAGCGATCCACCATTTTCTGGTAGAGAACCATGGCCTCATTGGAGGTGCTAACTCTCATCCGGGCCATTTCACACTCAGCTGCAAGCCACCCCAGTGCGCGCGCTGGAGGTCGCGTTCCGATGAAGCCAACAAAACTACATCATCTGCAAAGAGCAGAGATGCCATTCTGGTGTCCCCAAAACGGACACACTCCTCACCTTGGTTGCCTGTCCATGAATATCACAAACAGAACTGGAGACAATGGACAACCTTGGCGGAGTCCGACACCCACCGAAAACGTGTTTGACGTGTTTGGCCAAACAGAACAGATGTCACTGCACAATTACATCTTCACGTCTGTCCATGCATTCATTCATCCATCCATCCATTCGTCCGCCCACCCATCCATACATCTGTTACCGGCCCCAGGTCTAGGGGTGCCTGAGCCAGTAGCTAAAGTTGCTGCACAGTCCTGAAATGGCTGTGGAGCAGTAAGGAACAGACACGGGTTTAGCGTGTTATCAACTCAAGCGCCATATTTATTCTGCCCCTGACGTAACCAACACGGCTTGAGTTGGGTGTTTCCCTACTGTACCCGGTATTACAGTGACACCTGCTGTCACCAGAAGATAACATTTAAATGAATTGACGTACAGAAAGAATACTATTTATAAAGGAGCTGGCGATTTACATGTTTTAGATTTACAAAAAAAAAATAAGAGGGGGTGTCAGCTTTTATTTAACTTTCAATAGAGGCCATTTTCCCACTCACTACACTCTCCCCTACTTTTAAAGATGTCTCCTGACATCTACAGCTACAATAATAAGTCATCACAGTCAAGAGTTCACCTCAGAAGAATTCATTGCTGCCTAAACAATCTGTTAAGTGTCTTATCCATCATGGATCAAGTTCTAGTCTTCAGTCTAGTAAGACCAGACTACGGGCCTTGGCACGTTGTTAGTGTCCGGGGAAGACTAGGCTTGGCATTTCAGTACTTGACATGAGGTAGGGTACACATTGGAACACAGAGTTGACTCCAGGCATCTAGAGTTGATATGAAAGTTGGCCTAAACTGTTATAAGTGAGCTTTCCCCTGGGTCGTGGTGCACGTGAGCATCTCCTTACAGTTTGTTCACCTGGTGACTCTGGTTCAGGCTCCTCTTCTACTTCACCGTGTTCCTTTTGGACAACATTTACTTCCTCATATGTTTCTCCATCATCTGCACTTTGTGAGATTGTTGGTACTTGTTGCTGCTCTGGCCTGTGAGCTGGTTTTGGTCCTGTAACTGGTTCTTTGTCAGCTGATACATTTCTCACTGGTTGGAACTCATGAGCGGAGGGATCCAGCGGCCTCTGTGGCTCTGAGTGAGTAGCACGAGGTCTAATAGGAGTCATCCTATACACCGGTATGAGACGGAGGCTATATGAATCCTCTTCTATGTCCGTCTCATACGAGTCCTGCTCTGACATCCCATTGTTGTTAGTTCTCCATTTCGTTTGTTCCCTTTTTACAGATCCAGTTCCAGTCTCTTCTAAAGGTAAGTGTAATTCCTTTTTCACTGGCGGGCAACGCCAAGCACATTTAAACAAGACAAAAGCCTAATGTTACCAGTTACTAAAGTGTTACAATACAATCCAATGGCGCAACAGGATCCTGAATTCTCAGCGCTGGAATGGTGAGCTGGCTGAACTTCTTGTGTACTAGTAGGCTAGTGCCACTAATGACAATATTAATGATAAATGATAATAGAAATAATTAACCAATATAATAATAAATTTAGTAGCGCGGTGCCTCCACTGTGAAAATACTACACTTACCTAATGCTAGTGAATGGTGTATCTTCCCAGAATTAAACAAACATGTGAATCAGTTATAATAGTGGTGAATGCAGATCTTATAACCCTGCTGTGTGCTGAATTACTGTACAAGCTTATTACCAACACTCTAAAAGTAACCTAGGCTTTGCATAAGCGGAAATGAGCTGCCAATACACCCGAAATATAATGAATAATAATAGGATTTATTTGATAATAATGAGAGAGAGAGAGAGAGAGAGAGAGAGAGAGAGAGAGAGAGAGAGAGAGAGAGAGAGAGAGAGAGAGAGAGAGAGAGAGAGAGAGAGAGAGAGAGAGAGAGAGAGAGAGAGAAGGGGAGACACAAAAAGACGTGGTTGCCAAAAGAGCAACGATCATGTGGTCAGTGCATGACAGGTGAGGTGGAGACAGAGGTGCACTTCCTCCTTAAATGTTACAAATTTGAAAAACAGCGCCGGGCTTTTGTTAAGGAACTGGAACATGTGACTCCAGAGTACCAGGAAATGGACGTCGCAGGTAAGCTGCGGGTGGTCCTGGGAGGGGGGCCAGTGGCGAGCATTGCAGCAAGATTTATATTATCTTGCCACAACCTGAGAGACAGTGGGTGAGGGCACCTATTGCTACTGTTGTTGTTTAATATCATAATCATTGTTGTTGCTGTTATTATTATAATCATTGTTGTATTGTGTTGTTGTTTTACATGCTTTGGCAATATGTACACAAACGTATGTCATGCCAATAAAGCACATATTGAATTGAATTGAATTGAATTGCGAGAGAGAGTGAGAGAGAGTACCACACGAGTGTAGTATTGTTGATTAAATAAACAAGCCAAATAGCTACCTGAAACCTAGGTTCAAGCTAGCTGTAGCTTTTAGCCTAAGTAGCGTTACAGACCAGTGTTAGTAGCGCTAGCTGTGAATCGCACAGCTTAACACCCAATGAACAATAGCAATATGCGTAAATTGATAACAGATTATATTGACATTGGTACATTAATTGAAATTACACAGGGTTTGACAACCGGTCACAATAAACAGGAAGAAAAGTATCAAAATAGCACAAAAATACCCAGTGCTTTCCGTTGGGGCCCGTTGGTGCACATAAAACAGCTCTCTGAGCGGAGGGCAAGGCAGCAACCGCTACCATGCCCAGGCGATGAGATAAAAGTGTGTGTGTGTGTGTGTGTGTGTGTGTGTGTGTGTGTGTGTGTGTGTGTGTGTGTGTGTGTGTGTGTGTGTGTGTGTGTGTGTGTGTGTGTGTGTGTGTGTGTGTGTGTGTGTGTGTGTGTGTGTGTCAGTAAAAATGCAATTTCGGGTTACTCACAACCCATCGCTCCCTCGACCGGGAGGCTGTGTGCAGTCCAGAGGATGGAAGGCGTAGTGCTAGCCTAGCAGCTGGCAGGTGTCGGCTCCCCGTTAGCGGCCTCCACCCGCAAGATGGCCACAGGTTGCAATGATCAGAAAAACCCTGGCGAAGATGGTGATCCTCCGGTGGGCCCGGCACCGGAGAACAGATGAAGCGAGTCCTCTTTGGACAGCAGACAGGTCCCAGGAATGGAGCAGAGCGGCTCACCTAGTTAGCTCAGTCCAGCGCAGCCTGATGACTTCTTGCTAGCCTCCACAACTCAAGTCGGCTAACACACTAGCTCTGTATGCTAAATCCACTTAGTTAGCTAGCGGCTACACTGGCTATAGGGCATAGACAAAATAATCGTAATACTAAGAAAACAACCACACAAGCAAGCATACGACCGCGGGCCAATCGCAACACTCCTGAACTCAAATGCGGGCCTAGTACACGGGCTGTGTATAAAGTCTCCGCGAAACTGGTACTGAGATGGAGCAGCAGAAAATGGCCCTCTCTCCAGGGAGTACTGGCTTGGACTACAACTCCTTCCTCTCCATGAGGAGATAGAATGTTGACATCCTCGCGATTTCGCGGGCATAATAACTTTACACAATATCATTGGATGATAACAAAATTCAAATTAAAATACAAAAAGCAAATACATTTCATTGGTTTACATGTTTAGAAACTTATGAGAACGTAGGAAATGCTTAAGACACAAAGCATGCTGGTAAATGAAGTACCACAAAGTATGTACAGTAAGTAGTATGCTAAACAGTACAATGTCATAACATATGCATTACAATAAACAATATTATACTAGACCTCTATTTACATCCTAGGGACCTAGATTTTAGAGTTCCTTACATAAGGCATTCACTGGCAGCAAGAGATTTCGATGGAGCACCCGGATGACTTTGCCTCCACTCTCAGCTTGTACTTTGTACACAGGCCCTTCACCGACTCTCTCGGTCACACGGTGGACCCTCTCCTCCCAGTATGCACGGAGTTTGCTTGGGCTGCCTCTTTCGGAGAGGTTCCGCACAAGCACTCTGCCACCTGGTTGGAAAGTCGCACCTTTCACACCCTTGCCATATTGCCTTTTTCCTTTTGCTGAGGATTTTTTACTATTTTCTGAGACAATTTTGTATGCCTCCCGCATCCTTGTTGCCCATTTTTGTGCAAACATTTGTCTGTCTGGGGTCTCTTGCTCAGGTTTCAGGTCAAAGAGTAAGTCGATTGGCAAGCGTGGGGCTCCTCCATATAAGAGAAAGAATGGTGAGTATCCTGTAGCTTCGTGGGTAGTGCAATTGTACGCGTGCACAATATGAGGCAGATGCTCTTTTCAATCAGACTTTTTCTCCTCCTGCAAGGTTCGAAGCATCTGGAGCAGTGTTCAGTCGCTCAACAGGGTTCCCCTGCAGATGGTAGGGAGTGGTTTGAGAATGAGATATGCCAGCCAACTGTTGGAGTCTTTGAAACAGTGCATTCTCAAATTCCCGCCCCTAATTGTGGTGCAATTTTTTAGGGTACCCAAACCTAGGGACGAAATCCTGGAATATTTTCTCTGCCGCTGTCTTCCCTGACTTATTTTTAGTGGGGTACACTTGGGCGAAGCGGGTAAAGTGATAAACTAGAACAAGGATGTATTCATAGCCTCCCTTGCTTTGCTCAAGGTGGAGATAATCGACTGAGACAAACTCGAACGGGACACTGGATGTTATGGAGCCCATGGGTGCTTTGTTTGGAACACAAGGCCGCTTCTGTTTAATACAAGTACACCTTCTGATCATGTAATCCTCAATCTCCTTCTGCATAAATGGCCAAAAAAAAACTTTCTCTTGCCAGGCGAATTATTTTGTCAGCACCAACATGCCCCATGTCATTGTAGAAGCTTTTAAGCACAATTTGTTTAAGTTCAGTAGGGAGAGCCAACCGTTTCCTCTGACTAGCATGTCTATACAGAATTCCCTTGTCTAATTTCAGTTTGGTCCATTCATGTACTAGTCTCCTTGTCTCATGTGACATTTGTTTTTTTTCCTTGTCATTTGGGATACATCCTCTCTTTTTCAGGGTTATGACTTCACTGATTGAGGAGTAATTTCTTTGTGTAGTTCAGATGTCCTCTGGGGTAAATACAGGTACAGTACTAGGTGGTGAGTCCTCAGCTGTTGAGGTGAGGACCAATGCGGCGGCCCATGGCACATCCTCATTTTTCTCCACTTTGTCTCCTTGCCAGATAGCTGCCACTACATCTGAGGGCATCGTTTTGGTGTACTCGCCTATGCACTCACGGAGCTTGATGGGATAACGTGACAGTGTGTCAGCGTCTGCATTCATCTTCCCTGGCCTATATTTGATGTTGAACTTGAAGTCTGCCAACTCGCCGACCCAGCAGTGGCCTACTGCATTCAGCTTGACTGTACTCAATATATAAGTCAGAGGATTGTTATCTGTATATACAGTGAAAGTAGGGGCGTAGTACAGATAGTCTCTGAATTTTTCACAAATCGCCCACTTCAGAGCGAGAAATTCCAGCTTGCCTGAGTGCAAGTGATAGTTTTTTTCGGCTGGAGTGAGTACTCTGGAGCCATAGCCTATGACACGTAGTTAACCTCCCTGCTGTTGGTAAAGTACGGCCCCCAGACCTTCATTGGAGGCATCTGTGTGAAGAATAAACGGCAGATCGCAGTCAGGATAGCCTAGTATAGGGGAAGTGGTTAGCATGTCCACAAACCTGGAGACAATGGCACTGTGCTCAGGAGTCAACTGGACAGGTGTATTGGATGGCAGCTGACCACTGTTTGTAGTTTGGACTCTGCCTCTGGTGACCATGGACTGAACAGTTTGATTAGATTCCTTCTGGCTGTGGATAAATGCAATGGTGTGATGTTTAATAATGATGATTACAACATATTGATTGGAATAAGGGATATAAGGATAGATTAATCATTGGGAAATCATATGCATAAGGAACAAGGCTTGTTACAAGGACATGAAGTTCTATAGTGGCAGTGGAAAAGTATGGAGTATGTCAGCAGACAGAGAAATGCAGAGTAATTTATAGGAAGAGAAGTGGGGGGAAAGAACAGGATAAGATGTCCCAAGAGGATTGTGTCTATCTCCAGAGAAGGTAAAAGAGTGAGGGTTGCTAACCTTAGTGGCTCTAAATGGTAAAATAAAACAATAAGGGTGCTGTGGCCTTGGGGGAGTAGAGACAGGATGTGCTGTGATCTGTGGTTTCAGAAATAGGAGCAGGAGGTCACAGCAGCTGCAAAAGAAGATTACTTGGAGTCCGGATATCATTGAGGCGGAGATGGAGTCAGATCAACGGACCAATCAGAAAGAAGACCACACATTCATGTTTAGTCAACACTTTGTATAGTATAAAGACTGGGTCAGGGAAAGGAGAGAGAGTCAGACTTCGTGAACTGACACAATCTGTTGCTTGTCAGGGATAGGAAGATCTAGACCCAGAGCTCTGTATGCTTTATCCATTTACTGCTAAATAAAACAGATGGTTTTGAGACCGAACATCTTCTCCTATTGCTTTATCAACAAACACGCAGGACTACGCTCTCACATAGATGAAAATGAGTTGGTAGAGTGAGCTGAAGTCCAACATGGCTCTGTGCAAGCTCAATAAGGGTTCTGGCTATTCTAGCAAAGTCCTGGATAAAATATCGGTAGTAGCTTAAGAAGCCTATTAAGGCTCTAAATTCCCCCACTGTCTTGGGCTCTCTCTCTTTCAGCTGTATTACTGCCTCCAAGTCCTTGGGGTCAATTTGGACTCTCTCATCTGATGACCTGCCGTTTAAAAAGTTCACATTTCTTTGGTCGCAGTTTGATAGCGCGTTCTCTCATTCGGCCAAACACCTGTCGTAGTGTTTGTATGTGACTATCAAAAGATGTGGAATAGCACAGCACATCATCTAAATAGGGGGAACAACACTCATCCCTCAGGCCTTCCAGAACTCCCTCCATGCATCTCTGAAATGCCGCAGGTTCATTTGTGAGTCCGAAAGGGAGTCGCACCCACTCATACAACCCCCATGGCGTGTTGAATGCAGTAATGTGTTGTGAACTCTCATCCACGAAGCCCTGGTGGTAAGCACTCCCTTGGTCAAGTATGGAGAACCAAGTGTAGCCTCCAAAGTTATCCAGCAGGTGTTGGATATGTGGCAAGGGGTGTCGGTTGGGAATGGTTTTCCGATTAACCTCTCTGAAGTCGACACACAACCGTAGGCTTCTGTCCTTTTTCCGCACGCAGACCATCAGAGACGAATATGCGATTTTGACTTCTTTATCCATCCTTGATTCAGCAGATTCTGTACGTATTCTTTTACTTCCCTGTATAAAGGCGTTGGGATGGCATTGTAGCGCTTTTGTACAGCTACATCAATCCTTAAGACTGATTCTGAGTTTCAGATCTTGGATGCAGCTGATATCACTATCATCTTTGGCGAAAACATCCGACTCCTCATACAGCATCTTTCTTACTGTTTCCTGCTCCTTTTCCTCCAAGTGTGACAAATCAACGGGTGGCTGCCATTTCTCGTTTACTAGAGGCTTTTGTTTGTCATTTACTTGTTGGCTTTGTTTTTCAGAGCTTAGTTGAACAGAGCAGGTGTCAGCCTTCTTGGACGGTTTGGTTGATGCGCCATGTTGCATAGGGCAGGTGAACAGTTTCAGATCAGCAACTTCCTGAAGAGTGCCAAGTACTGTTCTCCCTGAGAGAAAAATATCATGTTTGGTCACGTTCTGGATAGCGATCTTAACAACTTTGGACAAACCACTGGGGACATCCACGAGCGCAGGGAGCAGCTCTAAACCTTCTGGGCAGTGATTGTCTATAGCTGGCTCATACAACGCTGTTCTCCCTTCTGGCCAAGCTGTAACTCTGCCCCTCACCTCACCTATTTGACCTGCCGAGATTTTAAGCCCTTTCTTCCCTACCCTGACATACTGAGGAGATTCTTCATCTGATACAGTTGCACTGAGGGTAGACACTATGGCTTTGACTGTATCTTCTTTAACATGTAAAGCTTCCTTTAGCAGTGAGCTGATATCCATGCCATCTGTCTGCTCATTTCCATTGATTATCTCTGTGATAACCTTTGATCTTAACTGGGGGAAACAGATACTTTGGCCTACTAACATGGGGACTTGCACTGCTACAGTTCCATGGTTCACACTCACAATCTCCAGGGTTACATCTATCCAGCCGTCAAATGGCACATCAGTCCCGTTAGCTGCAGCGACCTCTAGGGGTTGGTCAGCGTGCAAAATCTCCAGGGGTTGGATCTTGACATTAGGTAACTCATTTTGTATCCACTCTCTCCCAACTATGGTTACCTGAGCTCCTGAGTATAAGAGCATCTGTACTGGAACCCTGTTGATGGCACAGGTAATGATGCATCTTTTGCCAATGGGTTGTGCAATATGTTTTTTTTCTTGTTTTAGGGCTGAGCCGTCACTGACACAGGTTTCTTGCCTTGAATTGAGTTGACTGTCACCAGCGACGTTGCCTTTACCTCGGTCAGTGGCTTCCCCTCTCCAGTGACTGCACTCCGTTTCCTGACCACTGTCTCTTTCAGACAGCCCACAGCACGATGTCCAGCCTGGCCACAGCGGAAACAGTGAGAGCATGACGCATTTTCCTATTGCACACATTGAGAACAACGGCCTCTGGTGTTTAGTCCTCCCTGTCTGGGTGCTTATCTGGGGCTGCCGAGCATCTCGGGCGGTCTCACTGTCTACTTTTGTGGTCAGTTTAGTCAAGTGTTTTGTCAAGGTGGACACCTGCGCAGTCAGTTCCATGATAGCAGTCTGATTTGCCTGTATGTCACGGTTAACATCAGTCAGCTTTACCTGGTCAACTGGTCAGTTGTCACCCTGCTGAGCTGAGCTAACAGTCGCTGATTTGGATTTAGTCACAGCACCAAGGCGTTTAAGTCTGTCTGCCTCCTCACTAGCTGACTTAGTGATTTGCTCCAACAATAAATCATCAGTCACCTGTAAGTTTCTGAGGTAAGGTTTAAGATCACTCCTTATGTGACTATTTCTCTCAGTTAAACCTTGGTAAAGCGTTTGAAGGAATGTACCCTGTACCAGTCTTTTGTCATAGCTGAATTCAGTATCAATTTGTCATGAGGCTGATAGAACACGCTGTTTGAGACCCATTATCCTATACAAAAATTGCTGTGGTGTCGCTTTATCCTGCTGTTTAGTATTACTCAACTCGTGAGAGTTCTGTGCTACTTTTATCTCTGATGTGAGACCTGAGAAACCGCTTTAACTCATCTACTGTGAGGTCATCTTTATTGGTTAGCATTTCTCTGAAGTTACCTCTGTCACAGTTCTGATAATCTCAGACTCACTGAACCCCTCCTTAAGACCCTGATCTAATTGTTTGCACATACTGTTGTAAGGAATTTCAGACCCAGAATCAGATAGTTGACCACCATGGATCTTAAACTCCCTACAAGGTAACAAACTTGTGATGTCAATCAGCCTTACTACCTGATCAGAAGCACATGAAGATGTGCTGACTCTCACACCCTTCAGAGAGTCTCTAACTAGAACAATAGACTTAGCTGGGATGACTGCTTCTGGATTTGACTGTGCCTCATCAACCTCTCCGCTGTTGATCTGTGTCTTTATAGATGCGGGTGAGAATAAGTCATCCTGGTCATCAGAATCTTCGCCTTCCAACGCGGGGGGATCAGTAGGGGTCAACAGTTCCTCGATCATATCAAGAAGAAACACCAGGCAAGACACACTTCCATCTTCCATGTTCTTGAGCTTCTCACTCCTTGTGAAGTCGACAATCACATCATACAGTTCGGGTTCCGTCAATTTGGATGGATCTACAGTTGATTCTTTTCCCACATTACCGATTTCACATGCCACGGTCTGTAGTTGACTGCAACTCAACTCTGGTAGTTTCTTCTGCAGTTTCCAGATCAGCAGCTGAGGACGAGACATTGTGACTGGGATCCCTGAAGCCGTAGCTCTCTGGATGACACTTTGGAGAGCAGTCTTCCCTGAAGCTCTGGAACCAGGTCACAGTTGCAGTTCTGGCGCCCTGAAACAGCTGGTCGCATCCGGGACGAGCCCCCAAATGTTACCGGCCTCAGGTCTAGGGGTGCCTGAGCCAGCAGCTAAAGTTGCTGCACAGTCCTGAAATGGCTGTGGAGCAGTAAGGAACAGACACGGGTTTAGCGTGTTATCAACTCAAGCGCCATATTTATTCTGCCCCTGACGTAACCAACACGGCTTGAGTTGGATGTTTCCCTACTGTACCCGGTATTACAGTGACACCTGCTGTCACCAGAAGATAACAACATTTAAATGAATTGACCTATAGAAAGAAGACTATTTATAAAGGAGCTGGCGATTTACATGTTTTAGATTTAAAAGAAAAATAAGGGGGGATGTCAGTTTTTATTTAACTTTCAATAGAGGCTATTTTCCCACCCGCTACATATCCAACCAACCCCATCTGCCCCAATGGCTGCCCAATCAGACAGTCCTCGTATCAGTCTGTCCTGGGGGTTGTGGGGTATAGAAGAAGGAGGTCAGGGTAAGGGGTCACGCTTTGATTTGACTCCCGAGTTCTTAGCACATGGAGATGGTGACATTGATGCCCAGGTTGCCATTCTCTGCAAACAGCTGAGCAACAGACGTGTCAAACACCAGAAAGTTGATGTTCATGATCGCCGTGGCAATACCCTCATGGATGGAGCGTGGCGTGGCCTCCCAAGTAAGCCGGCGCCAGTGACCACTAAGCTCCAGTCGGTAGGCGAAAGTCTCAGTCTGCTTGCGGGTGCCGATGAGCTGCACAATGGCGAAAAACTGTTGGTGGCCATCATACTTCTCCTGTTTCTCAAGCACCAACATGAAGTGGAAGCCAAAACCAGGACTGCATCATCACCCAGTCCACTGTACCTGGCCGGTTGATAATGTCCTCTCCTTGGAGTGACAGAAAGAAAGGCAAATATAAATTAATACGATACATATCAGCTAAATAGATAGTGCCGTGTAAGCCAACTATTAGATTCCCATGTGATCCTCCCAATCTTCTGAAGAAAACCAGACGAATAATCACAAATGGGCTAAGACTTAAACATATCAAGAAGGCTATGTTCTTTGGGAGATGCGATTAAAAGGAGATCTCTGCCTCTCGACTAAGGAGGAGTTCGCCATCATGGAGCGTCTGGGTATAGTGAGGCGTTCCAACAACCCGTGGGCCTCGCCGCTTCACATGGTGCCCAAGGCGGATGGGTCGTGGCGGCCTTGCGGCGACTTTCGCCGCCTGAACAACGTCACCGCCAATGACCGCTATCCCATCCCACACATACAGGACTTTTCCATACGCCTGGCAGGTACCACTATCTTCTCTAAGGTGGACCTGGTGCGCGGCTATCATCAGGTTCCCGTGCGCGCAGAGGACGTGCCCAAGACAGCAGTGATCACCCCATTTGGGCTTTTTGAGTTCATGCGCATGCCTTTTGGCTTGAAGGGGGCTGCGCAAACCTTTCAGAGGCTGATGGACTCGGTGTTGCGTGACCTTGCTTTCGTGTTCGTTTATCTCGACGACATATTAGTGGCCAGTCCGTCAGCTGAAGAGCACCTGGCGCACCTGAAACAGGTTTTCCGTCGTCTGGACGAACACGGCCTGATAGTCAACCCGGCCAAGTGTCAGATTGGACTGCCGGTGATTGACTTCTTGGGTCACCGCATTTCCCCGCCATGCGCGGTCCCGTTGCCTTCTAAGGTGCAAGCGGTGGCGGAATTTCCCTGCCCAGTCTCTGTTAAGGCATTACAGGAATTCTTGGGCATGGTGCATTTCTATAACCGCTTCCTCCCTCGCGCTGCCCACCTCCTTCAGCCACTTTACGAAGCCCTGCGGCTTAAGACGGCTAACGACCCTGTCGACTGGACTCCCGAACGGGTCCAGGCCTTTGACGGAGCTAAGTGCACCCTGGCTGACGCTGCCCTCCTCGCCCCTCCCACACCCACGGCGTCCATAGCTTCAACGCCCGATGCGTCTGACATGGCCGTGGGGGCTGTGGTTGAACAGCGTGTGGCGAATGCGTGGCAGCCACTCGCATTTTTTAGCCGCAAACTGCGAGATAGCGAGCGCAAGTACAGCGTTTTTGACCGGGAGTTGCTGGCACTGCACCTTGCAACCCGGCATTTCCGCTTCCTGCTGGAGGGTCGCCCATTCACGGCTCATGTGGATCATAAACCGCTGACTTTCGACATGTCCAAGGTGACTGAGCCGTGGTCTGCTCGTCAGCAGCGCCACCTAGCGGCAATCTCCGAGTTCACAACGGACATTCAGCATGTGGCCGGGAAGTCAAACCCTGTTGCTGATTGTCTGTCGCGTGTGCTTGTGTGTCCTGTGCACGTCGGTGTGGATTTCTCCGCTATGGCTGCCGACCAGCCCAGCGACCCGGACGTCCTTGCCCATAGGTCAACGCGTACCGGCCTCAAGCTGGAGGACGCTGTGATGCAGGAAGGCGGTCCTGCCCTCCTCTGCGATGTCTCCACCGGCCGTCCCCGCCCCGTTGTTCCAGTGATCTGGTGCCGTCGAGTTTCCGATTCGATTCACTCCCTCTCGCACCCTGGAGTTCGGGCGTCGGTGAAGTTGGTCGGTTCCAAGTTCGTCTGGCCTGGCCCCCGCAAGGACGTCAAGGGGTGGGCGGCTGCATGTGTAGCGTGCCAGCGCGCTAAGGTCCACCAGCACACTAAGTCGCCCCTCGAACCGTTTCCGATCCCAGCCAGACGTTTCGACCACGTGCATGTGGACCTGGTGGGCCCTCTACCTTCTTCACAGGGTTTTACGCACCTGTTCACGGCTCACAATGGTGGATCGGACCACCAGGTGGCCAGAGGTTGTCCCTCTGTCCTCCACAACATCCTCGGATGTTGCACGCGCTTTTCTTTCCTCCTGGGTCGCCCGTTTCGGCACTCCGTCAGATATCACCTCAGACAGGGGCCCCCAGTTCGTGTCAGAGCTCTGGTCGGCACTTGCGCGATCCTTGGGTGTGCAGGTACACCGCACTACCGCGTATCACCCTCAGGCTAACGGGTTGTGTGAACGTTTTCACCGGTCGCTCAAGGCGGCGCTGCGCGCTGCGCTCTCGAATGGTAACTGGGTGGATCGTTTACCTTGGGTTATGCTCGGGTTGCGTTCGGCTCCTAAGGAGGACCTCGACGCGTCACCCGCTGAGCTGGTGCTCGGTCAGCCGCTCCGCGTCCCTGGGGAATTTTTGCCTGGGAGTTCCGCTCCTCGACCCCGTCCGGCCGTTTATCCTTTTTTGTCCGACAGCACTCGGGTTCCAGGCCCCGTTCACCACTGTTTTCCGCGGTCGTTCGTGCCTGCGGAGCTCGTGTCGGCTCGTTTTGTTTTTGTACGGCATGATGCTCACCGCTCGCCCCTCCAACCCCCATACGATGGCCCATTTCGGGTTCTTGAGACGGGTCCCAAGGGTTTTGTGCTAGATATGGGTGGGCGTAGGGAGCGTGTCACGCTTGATAGGCTTAAACCGGCGCACAGGGTGGCAGGCGAAGTTGTGTTTCCGGGCCAAGTTCCCCGTCGGGGTCGTCCTCCTTCCAGGACCCCGGCAGTGTCTTCACAGGTTCAGCGTTCTGCTTCTCAGCCGGCTTTGGACTGTGTTTCACCTACTGTTCCGGCTGAGGGACGGGGCAGCCGTTATGGCAGGCTGCTTAAGCCTCCAGTGAGACACTAATTTTCTTTCCAGGAGTCCCTTCTGGGTGTTCGGGGGGGGGGGGGGGGCTGTGTGGCGGACACTAGGGGCTATGCCTCTCACCCAGCAGGACTGTGAGCTGGGGGCGTGGTTTACGTTCCCGGGCTTGCTGGTGCAGGGTTGTTCCTGCTGCAGTTGGTTTTTGGAGTTGAGGAATAAACATCAAACTCGCCTTGATCTCCTGTGTTTTTCCTCATTCCTGCCACAACATAATAATAATAATAAAAAAGGAAATGTAAAATTGCTGCCACATGGAATAACTGCTATAACTTTACCAAAGTGGTTCTTTGACGAATTTGAGAACGATCTATCGTAATAGCGGTTCACGACATTTCCTATTCTTCCTAGCGCCCTGATTAACGCCATTCTGATTGGACGGATTCACCTTAGCTCATTAATGTTTCAGCGTTAGATAGTATACACCAGTGCTTCTCAACCGGGGGTCCGCGGACCCCTAGTGGTCCGTGGTGTAATTGCAAGGGGTCTGTGAAAATAAAATATCTTTAAAAAAAAGATCCTATGACATTTACAGAAATAGGATTATTTTACTCAAATGTGACTGAGACCTTTATCTACCTAAACTATAAAGGGTAACATGACTTTTTTCTCTAATTACATGTTTCACAAGTGTAATTTATTGTATTTTAATAAGAGATCTCGCTCCCGTTTGCTTTGTTAAAAGTTACTGCATAAAAATCTGTTGTTACATATATCTGAAAGTTACTGAATACATATTCTGTTTTGTTACATATATCTGAAAGTTACTGAATACATATTCTGTTTTGTTACATATATCTGAAAGTTACTGAATACATATGCTGTTTTGTTACATATATCTGAAAGTTACTCAATACATATTCTGTTTTGTTACATATATCTGAAAGTTACTGCATAAGAATTCTGTTTTGTTAACTATATCTAAGTTACAACTGAAAGCTCTTATTTTTGCCCCAAAGAGTGAATAAATGCTATAATGCAATTTAAAATGCAGTTTCTACTGTTTCTATCAAATTGCAACCCCCCTCTCCCAAGATCAGGTGGAGGGGTCCTCAGGGCAGATCAAAAATACGCAGGGGGTCCAGGACCCCAAAAAGGTTGAGAACCACTGGTATACACGATAGTAAAACAGTATTTTTTTCTCTATCGTGTAGAAAGTTCTGTTTCTTTTTTTAGAAGATTTCTCCTATCTCGACATGTCCTGCATGGCAACCTTAATTAACAACCCAAGAGTTGAACCCCAACCCACAGCATACGCGGGTCGGCAGGGTGACGTCATACAACTCAGGTTCTGCGTCATACACTGGCCCTGGAAATACTGCAGTTTCAAATGAGACCGAAAACCACGCGAGATTGTACCCCGTAAACCCTACGATCTCCGGGTGCACGGCCAATGATCCGATTAGGACCCAATTACGTCGTTACACACGCGTTTCCGCAAAGGGTTAAACTGTAACGAGCTTGCGAGCCTCTGCCATCCACGCTCACGTCGGTCCAGCCCACCGGTCGTCGTGGCCGACGTGTTCATGCCGCAGGTTGCTGCTAAGCGTTTAGCAACGCGCGCGCGCGTGTGTGTGTCAGCAGTCAGTCAGCGTGCGCCGTCGCCCTGCGAGCCGAGCGAGCCTCCCTCTCCGCCCGCACCCGCACCCGCACCCACACGAGCCTGCGCTGCGACTCCGAAAATATGGCGGCCCTTCACGCGCTGTCGCGAACGGAGAGCGTGCTCTTCAGAAACCTGTGCGCCGCACGCAGACTCCAGTTTAACTCCGCCGCCCATTCCTCGATTAAGGTCTGTATACCCTAAACCCGTCAGTCAAATAACGATTCACGAGACGCCTCGCAGGTCGATACAAACTGAGCTCAAACAAACAAACAAACACAAGTGCGCGGGGCGAGCGGGTCTGGCTGGGATATGAGCGCAAACTGCGGGACGCTAAGCTCAACTTGAGTAAATGAGATGCATGGGTACTTTTGCAGTTTGGCGACCCGTCCTTACTCGGGGGACAACTGACCTCGGTGCACCGCAAGTAACCTTGCAGCGGTCCGCGGTGTGCAGACGTAGACCGGTTTACTCGCAGAGTGTTGGGCAGGCAGTGTCTTATTGCATTTGATTTATACGTCAGCCAACATATCGCTGCACGAGCACCTTTCAGAGTGCATTATGATATGTAGAGTCAACAGCGCCGGATTCGGCTGGTGTGTTGTAGGTTGAACGATGACACTGCTGCATGAGGAGTTTTATGTAACGGTGTCACCGACTGTGGTGAAGTTACTTTTCTTTTGCATATTTGGAAAAGAAAGAAGCTCTACTAAAACCCTAACCATTTGACTTTATGACGTCAAACACGTTGTAAAAGAGGCTGATTCATACTCTCCACGCACCACAAAGCTTGGGTTGGGAGATGTGTATATATATATATTTCACCGATTTAATATGTATTTTCCAGACTTAAAGATATGTGAATACCTATGTAACTACCTGACCACCACCCTCAATGCTGTCAAACATGGTGTGGAAAACACACATACATACTACTACTACTAGTCCGCCTGTCTCGTCCGTCAACCTGTCCATCACCATTGCAAAAAAATAAATAAATAAATATATATATATATATAATATAACTTCATTAAAAGAAACACTCAACGGTAGGGAAAATGCTCAACAAATAGATTGACAATGTAAATAGATTGATACAATACAAATCGATTGACAGCTGATGACTGCTTATGGCATGAAACAGGCTTGTACTATCTCAAAGAATTGACTTGACTCACTGGATTTATATATATATATATTTCACCGATTTAATATGTATTTCCCAGACTTAAAAATATGTGAATACCTATGTAACTACCTAACCACCACCCTCAATGCTGTCAAACATGGTGTGGAAAACACACATACATATTACTACTACTAGTCCGCCTGTCTCGTCCGTCAACCTGTCCATCACCATTGCAAAAAAATAAATATATATATAATATAACTTCATTAAAAGAAACACTCAACGGTAGGGAAAGTGCTCAACAAATAGATTGACAATGTAAATAGATTGATACAATACAAATCGATTGACAGCTGATGATTGCTTATGGCATGAAACAGGCTTGTACTGTCTCATAAAGAATTTACTTGACTCACTGGATTTCTATATATTTATATGCATATATCAACACAGATACAGGAAAAAAGTTTTAATGCATTGCAGTTTAGGCCCGTTTCGTGCGTCGTGCACTCATCATTAGCAGCTGATGAGTGCACGACGCACGAAACGGGCCTAAACTGCAATGCATTAAAACTTTTTTCCTGTATCTGTGTTGATATTCCGCTCCTCATTAGTTGAGCACTTATAACACCATTGACGGTTTTGGACAATAACGCTATATATGCTTGCATTGCATTGCATTGCTGGTTGTCCATCGTGCCCGATGATGACCATCTTCTTCTATTTGTGGGTCCTTTGAGGACTCAGATAGCAGAAGATACCTACGCAGAGATGGTTTTTAAAGTGGCATGGGGGGTGCGCTTCTCCCAACGCCACATGACTTGATTGTAGAGGAGATGGTTCCGATGGCAAGGGGGATCCCTAGATGACCGGAACCTCCACACAACTGCAGGGGGCTGCCGGAAATCCAGTTTTTTGGAAACCGCCTCGAAGCGTACCGCCACAGCTTGCTTTTCTGTTGAGGTAAGCTCCCTTAGCCTTATGTCTTCCCAGACTCACCCACAAGGCAGCGGGGCGGTGGTTGATAGGTGCCAAGGCATGTCCACCAGGGTGGGCCTGCACACCATATCTCTGGGGCCCACTGCTGCTCCGAGATCCCCTGCCAAGTTAGCCTGGGGCCGCAAGACCCCAGTTACCACGTGTGGCCACGGGGAGGCCTGGCAGGAGTCTTGGTGAAGGAGAGGCTATGTACTGGCAAGGGAAGGCTTACACGCTGGGATGCTTCCCTATTCGCCACAAAGGCTAGCCAGCGGCAGCAAGCTAAGGGCAGGAAGGACACAAGCGGGTTGGAAGAACACATGCACCTTCCCTCCAACTACACACTGCTGCACTAGACGCATCACAACACCCTGTGTGTATGTACACACACACACACAACGCTATATATATACACACACACACACACAGTATATACATATATGTATATATATTTAAATATATACATATGTGTATATATACATATACATACATATATATACATATATGTAGTATGTGTGTACTATATACATATATTTACACTACCGTTCAAAAGTTTGGGATCACCCAAACAATTTCGTGTTTTCCATGAAAAGTCACACTTATTCACCACCATATGTTGTGAAATGAATAGAAAATAGAGTCAAGACATTGACAAGGTTAGAAATAATGATTTGTATTTGAAATAAGATTTTTTTTACATCAAACTTTGCTTTCGTCAAAGAATCCTCCATTTGCAGCAATTACAGCATTGCAGACCCTTGGCATTCTAGCTGTTAATTTATTGAGGTAATCTGGAGAAATTGCACCCCACGCTTCCAGAAGCAGCTCCCACAAGTTGGATTGGTTGGATGGGCACTTCTTTGAGCAGTTTGAGTTTCTGGAGCATCACATTTGTGGGGTCAATTAAACGCTCAAAATGGCCAGAAAAAGAGAACTTTCATCTGAAACTCGACAGTCTATTCTTGTTCTTAGAAATGAAGGCTATTCCATGCGAGAAATTGCTAAGAAATTGAAGATTTCCTACACCGGTGTGTACTACTCCCTTCAGAGGACAGCACAAACAGGCTCTAACCAGAGTAGAAAAAGAAGTGGGAGGCCGCGTTGCACAACTGAGCAAGAAGATAAGTACATTAGAGTCTCTAGTTTGAGAAACAGACGCCTCACAGGTCCCCAACTGGCATCTTCATTAAATAGTACCTGTTAGAGCCCGTTTGTGCTGTCCTCTGAAGGGAGTAGTACACACCGGTGTAGGAAATCTTCAATTTCTTAGCAATTTCTCGCATGGAATAGCCTTCATTTCTAAGAACAAGAATAGACTGTCGAGTTTCAGATGAAAGTTCTCTTTTTCTGGCCATTTTGAGCGTTTAATTGACCCCACAAATGTGATGCTCCAGAAACTCAATCTGCTCAAAGAAGTGCCCATCCAACCAATCCAACTTGTGGGAGCTGCTTCTGGAAGCATGGGGTGCAATTTCTCCAGATTACCTCAACAAATTAACAGCTAGAATGCCAAAGGTCTGCAATGCTGTAATTGCTGCAAATGGAGGATTCTTTGACGAAAGCAAAGTTTGATGTAAAAAAAATCTTATTTCAAATACAAATCATTATTTCTAACCTTGTCAATGTCTTGACTCTATTTTCTATTCATTTCACAACATATGGTGGTGAATAAGTGTGACTTTTCATGGAAAACACGAAATTGTTTGGGTGATCCCAAACTTTTGAACGGTAGTGTATATATATACAAAAGCAGCTGATGAGTGCGATGCACGGAACAGGCTTGTACTGCTGTGAATTAAAGTTTTTTTTCCTACATCTATCTTAATATTCTGCTCCTCATTTGTTGAGCACTTTCATCAGCACCATTGACGGTTTCCGGAAAAAAACCCCGCTATATATATATATACACACACACACACCAGCTCTTGATATGTGTGTTTAAAATTATACATTTATAAATCTAATAAACTAACTCACCATGATATGAAATGGTGTGTTACTTGCTCTTAGCACTTATTGTATTCACTCATTTAAAAAAAAACAACCTTTCTTGCGCTTTCACTTTAGCACTGGTTTTGGTCTTAGATGCTTGCTTAGAGAGGAGATGCACCTATGACCTCTGATGACTAGTAGTTCTCCTGATGTCCTGTATTAAATGCACTTATTGTAAGTCGCTTTGGATAAAAGCGTCGGCTAAATGCCTGTAATGTAATGTGAAACCAAGTGTAAAGTACACAAAGGAATATTCTGCACATACCACAAGGCTAGTTTTAGGCAAAGTACCTTTCAGTGTTTTTATATTGACTTGTTTAGTATTAGTAAAGGTCTAAAGAAGACAATATAAAAACACTGAAAGGTACTTTGCCTTAAAAAAGCATTGTTGTGTGTGCAGAATATTCCTTTTTGTACTTTACACTTGGTTTCACATCATTTCATATAATGGTGGGGTAGTCTAATAGATTTATAAGTGTATAATTTTAAACACACCTATTAAGATCTGGTATGGCATGAAAGAAATATCATGGTATCATCTCACAGCAAGTATGGTATTGTCACCTCACAGCAAGAAGGTCCTGGGTTGGAGCCCCCGGGGTAGTCCAACCTTGGGGATCGTCCCGGGTCGTCCTCTGTGTGGAGTTTGCATGTTCTCACTGTGTCCGCGTGGGTTTCCTCTGGGTGCTCCGGTTTCTTCCCACAGTCCAAAGACATGTAGGTCAGGTGAATCGGCAGTACAGTGAATGTGTGTGTGTGTGTGTGTGTGTGTGTGTGTGTGTGTGTGTGTGTGTGGGCCCTGTGGTGGACTGGCAGCCTGTCCAGGGTGTCTCCCCGCCTGCTGCCCGATGACTGCTGGGATAGGCTCCAGCATCCCCACGACCTTGAGGACAGGATAAGCGGTTTGGATAATGGATGGATGGATAGATGGATGTATATGTATATATATGTCTTGTGGAATATATGTAAAATTAATATGCTTTCCAGACCATGTTTGACAGCACTGGGGGTGGTGGTCAGGTAGTTACATATGAAATTGGTGAAATATATATCCCCCAAACCAAGCTTTGTGGCGCATGAAGAGTATAAATCAGCATGTTTCAAAACATATTTGACATTATAAATCAAATGGTTAGAGAGTTTAATAGACCGAGTAGTTAATATCAAACGAATATCCAAAAGAAGATTAACTTTACTGCAGTATGGTGTCATACCCTTTCCTCCCTAGCTTCACACTCATCCTCAGGAGAATATTCCCATTGTCTTTAGTTTACCCACTGCTCAGCTCTTGGACCCAGTACATCCAGAGGTCCATCATTTCACTTCAGTGTAGAAAAAGTTGCAAGACATTTCTCAAACATTTTCCACCATGCACTCAGTTTGCCATTAAAAGCAACGTGTGTGTGTGTGTGTGTGTGTGTGTGTGTGTGTGTGTGTGTGTGTGTGTGTGTGTGTGTGTGTGTGTGTGCGGGGGGGGGCAGGGGGTTCTCTTGTGTATGATGAGTGGGTAAGAAATCTGACTGTCTACTACATTAATTTAGTTTGGGCTTCTTTCACTCACTTTGAAGTCATTTTTGGTTAGACATGAGCGTTCTTAAGCAGATCATTTAGAAGGAAGAGGGCCAAATACTCCAAGGTTTCTTCGGTTTAAGGTACCATTTCTGGGGCAGTTTCAAATCCACCAGACCCCTTAACGCTCCCTGCAGCCTTAGCTACTAGTCCGGTAGCTATATAGTTACCAGTGAGATTAGTTGAGATAGAGAATAACTGCTGAAAATGAGTCTTGATGTGATTTACCTGCTTTGTGCTCAAGATCTAATCTGAGATGATCTGGACAGGCGCCCATTTATTTCTCGTCACATCACCATCCCTGTTTGTGTGACTGGTAGCCTGTTTTAGAAAAGATAACAAAGGAAAAAATAAACATTTTTTGCAGAGACGTCTTGCAGAAATCACTGTAGTTGCAATCAACTTTTTTGTAAGCTTAACTTTTTTTTATGATTAGTTTACTCAGATATGTGGATATCTGTGAGAAGAAAATTCAAAAATGTTCATGCAACTGTAATAGTTGCCTCACTTGACCTGAGTCAAATTCATTTTAAGCATTTAGGTCAAGGTGAAAAGTAATTGATTTTCTAGCGATCTCCAGTGGTACCATAATTTCGAAAGATACGCCAGGGTCATGTCTTGGTTGCGTGGTCAACAAGATCGGTAATTTCAAATAAGGTTGCAGTGTCTTTGGACTCGAGCCGCTTGGATGACATAATGATTGACACACAGGTGACGTGAGCTGAATGACAGGGGAGGCCATTATTGATCTATTTTGCCTCACAGACCTGATGGTTTTTTTTTATTCTCGTTACGTGATGACTGAGACCAATTGCTACTACTCGTGTAATGATGAAACTTGAAGAAAACATAGTTTATGTAGCATAGCCACGATATGCAAATAACTGTTTTTGTAATAGATTTGACGCATTATTTATCTTCAGTATTGATGAATTTAGTCCTGTTTATCCAAAGCTCAAGAGAATAGTGTGGTGTCTGGCCTTGCTTGAGATGGCCAACTAACTCTGCTGGGTTGAGACAGCGTTTGGCTGTGGACAGCCCTAAATCTCTGCTCCCTTTGTTGTGGGATTTGTTGAACAGTTCTGCTTATCTTTTCCTTCCTCGACTGTATAAACTGAATCACGGGCTGTATGTATTGGTTCCTCTCAGACAAACGGTTGGTTGGCCGTGACCTAACATCATTTTACATGTTCAGCATTTAGCTCATGCTCCTAGCCAGTATTACAAAAATGGATTAGAAATTGTAAGGTTTTATGCACAAGTTTTCCACGTCTGCTTTTCACAGGCCTGTGGCTGTTACTTTTCCACCTCCTGCCAGAGGAAATCCAAGTTCTATGCAGACCCAACAGAAGCAGTGAAAGACATCCCCAATGGCGCAACCGTACTTGTGGGAGGTATGATGGGTTGTCCAAAGCACACTTAAAGGATGAGCCTCAGTGACACCATGCTGGGACTATCACTCAGCTTATCGTTAGCACCATCTTGGTATCCTACCATGTAAAAATACTTATAACACCCTCATGATTTGGAATTGCCTAAGGATAGGGAATGAAAGCTCTTTAGTGTGTTGTCATGGCACTTCACCACTTTTTTGGTGCCTGCTGTTGTATCCAGCAGGGAGCGCGTGCCCTCACTTTCCACCACTTTACAGCTTACTGAGCATGCACAGTATGGTTGCTGTGCTGTCTGATTCAGTTCATGTTCTTACACACACACACACACACACACACGCACACACACACGTGCGTGCGTATGCATACGCATACAAATTCCACGGCTCATATTTATGGTCTCTGGTGTGGAATAATGTGGATTAATGCCTGCCACTGTTATTCTTGTATTCCAAAGAGATTTATTTATATGGCATTTATGAGGATAATTGACCACACTTAATTCTAAACGGCATCAGACATTACATTTTTGCTGCATATGCGATCCATCGTTGATTGATGGTGTCAAATATAATTTTATCAATGAAAACACTCACAAAGTTTTGCAAGCCTGTAACACCAAAGCAATTTGTACAGAGTTGTGCACATCTTGACTAACCTAATCTCAAGTGCATTTTTTTTTTAAATTGTACACATTGTGCCCAGGTTGTGTAGCATGTTCTGTACCTTTTTTTCAATGATATTTCAATCAGGAGAGCCATAGTGACTGATTTTAACAGATTATTTAGCAGAAATGAATACATGTCAAGAAAGTCTTTGGCACTTACACTCAACAGGGAGATTTTTTTTTTAATTTAGGGGCATCAGCCCTGAACAGCAGCAGCATAATAAATCCCCCCATGGAGTCCTGACACTGGTGGTGGAGGCTGATGACTTCTGCTGAGATGATAGATCGTTAGATAGATAGTCCACATCTTCTTGCCATGCTTCAGTCAGGGGTACAGATAGGAGTATTAACCTATGCATGTCTTAGATAGTGGTAGATGAAAACAGTTGATGTGTGTTCAGCTAATAACTCAATTAACAGCCCCAGACAATGACAGCAAGGGAAAATATAAGTGAGCATGCATGAGAGATGAGAAAGGCAGGATAAAATAAGACATATAACTACAGGCCTATGCATGCAAAAGATGGTCTTCCTGACCGAAATGTCATTACGGCTCTATTTATCTTTAGAGGTTTGTGTTGTTAGATGTAGTTTACATGGGTTGTGTTTGTATTTGATTTTCTTCTGTTGTAACACAGGCTTTGGATTGTGTGGTATACCGGAGAACCTTATTGGCGGTTTACTGAAGACGGGCGTTAAGAATATCACAGCCGTCAGTAACAATGCTGGGTAAGTGTGTTTGTTTGTGGATCAAGTCACATGTGGGCTCCTGCTGTGTGTGTATCACACGCATACGGGTGCCCTCATGCCATCCTAACCAAAACCATGCAGCGCGTTCCATGGTGGTGCATGATTTTTCAAAAGCACAAAGTCAAGCTCATGCCACCAATCCCAAAGCCAGACTTGGTGTTTCAATCATAGATCGAGTTGATGGAGAAAAATAAAGAGAGGTATAAGTCTTGCCATATAAAACGATCAGCCAAAACATTAAAACCACCTGCCAAATATTGTGTAGGTCCCCCTCATGCCACCAAAATAGCTCTGACCCGTTGAGGCATGGACTCCATAAGACCTCTGAAGGTGTCCTCTGGTATCTGGCACCATGATATTAGCAGTTGATCCTTTAAGTCCTGTAAGTTGCGAGGTGGGACCTCCGTGGATCAGACTTGTTTTTCAAGCACATCCCACAGATGCTCAATTGTATTGAGATCTTGGGAATTTGGAGGCCAATGCAACACTGTGAACTCTTTGTCATGTTCCTCAAACCATTCCTGAACAATGTGTGCAGTGTGGCAGGGCGCATTATCCTGCTGAAAGAGGCCACTGCCACCAGGGACTACCATTGCCATGAAGGGGTGTACCTGGTCTGCAACAGTGTTTAGGTAGGTGGCATGTGTCAAAGTAACAGCCACATTAATGGCAGGACCCAAGGTTTCCCCAGCAGAACATTGCCCAGAGCATCACACTACCTCCACTGGCTTGCCCTCTACCCATAGTGCAAGCTGGTACCATCTCTTCCCCAGGTAAACGATGCACATGCCCCCATCCATCCACATGATGTAAAAGAAAACATGATTCATCAGACCAGGCCACCTTCTTCCATTGCTGCACAGGGGTCATCATGGGCACTCTGACCAGTCTGCGGCTACACAGCCCCATACAGAGCAAGCTACAATGCACTGTGTGTTCTGACACCTGTCTATCATAGCCAGCATTAACTTTTACAGCAATTTGAGCTACAGTAGCTCTTCTGTGGGATTGAACCAGATGGGCTAGCCTTCGCTCCCCATGTGCATCAATGAGCCTTGGGTGCCCATGACCCTGTCACCTGTTCAGCAGTTGTCTTTCCTTGGACCGCTTTTGGTAGATACTGACCACTGCATACTGGGAACACCCCACAAGACCTGCCGTTTTGGAGATGCTCTGACCCAGTCATCTAGCCATCACAGTTTGGCCCTGGTCAAAGTGGCTCAGACCCTTACGCTTGCCCATTTCTCCTGCTTCCAACACATCAACTTCAAGAACTGACTGTTCACTTGCTGCCTAATATATCCCATCCCTTGACAGGTGCCATTGTAACGAGATAATCAATAATATTCACTTACTTGTCGGTGGTTTTAATGTTTTGGCTGATTGGTGTTTATGACATATGGCAAGATGAACGTTTCAGCATCAGGAAACACCTTAGTTCTGTCTCATGTAGCGCTATCTATCCCTTTTAACTGTCAAGGACAACGCTCCTGAGTTCTCTATACAACTCGGTATCCAATAAACTATTGAAGTATAACTTCGCTTTTTATGTGTTTAAAGTATGTTCTAAAGGCTCTAAATGTCTTACAGTGTCATCTGGTAACTCCAACTAAAAAGTTGACTACCCCTTTAAGGCGCTCAAATATGGCATATGACCCCTTTAAGGCAATCTAACATGGTCTAGACACCACAGGAATAAACACACATGAATAATCCACACTCACACAGGTACATAGAATTATACACTCACTGGCCACTTTATTAGGTACACCTTGCTAGTACCGGGTTGGACCCCCTTTTGCCTTCAGAACTGCCTTAATCCTTCGTGGCATAGATTCAACAAGGTACTGGAAACATTCCTCAGAGAGTTTGGTCCATATTGACATGATAGCATCACGCAGTTGTTGCAGATTTGTTGGCTGCACATTCATGATGCGAATCTCCCGGTCCACCACATCCCAAAGGTGCTCTATTGGATTGAGATCTGGTGACTGTGGAGGCCATTTGAGTACAGTGAACTCATTGTCATGTTCAAGAAACCAGTCTGAGATGATTCGAGCTTTATGACATGGCGCGTAGCCATCAGAAGATGGGAACACTGTGGTCATAAGGGGATGGACATGGTCAGCAACAATACTCAGGTAGGCTGTGGCGTTGACACGATGCTCAATTGGTACTAAGGGGCCCAAAGTGTGCCAAGAAAATATCCCCCACACCATTACACCACCACCACCAGCCTGAACCGTTGATACAAGGTAGGATGGATCCATGCTTTCATGTTGTTGATGCCAAATTCTGACCCTACCATCCGAATGTCGCAGCAGAAATCGAGACCCATCAGACCAGGCAATGTTTTTCCAATCTTCTATTGTCCAATTTTGGTGAGCCTGTGCGAATTGTAGCCTCAGTTTCCTGTTCTTAGCTGACAGGAGTGGCACCCGGTGTGGTCTTCTGCTGCTGTAGCCCATCTGCCTCAAGGTTCGACGTGTTGTGCGTTCAGAGATGCACTTCTGCATACCTCGGTTGTAATGAGTGGTTGTTTGAGTTACTGTTGCCTTTCTGTCAGCTCGAACCAGTCTGGCCATTCTCCTCTGACCTCTGGCATCAACAAGGCATTTTCGCCCACAGAACTGCCGCTCACCGGATATTTTCTCTTTTTCGGACCATTCTCTGTAAACCCTAGAGATGGTTGTGCGTGAAAATCCCAGCAGATCAGCAGTTTCTGAAATACTCAGACCAGCCCGTCTGGCACCAACAACCATGCCATGTTCAAAGTCACTTAAATCACCTTTCTTCCCCATTCTGATGCTCGGTTTGAACTGCAGCAGATCGTCTTGACCATGTCTACATGCCTAAATGCATTGAGTTGCTGCCATGTGATTGGCTGATTAGAAATTTGCGTTAACGAGCAGTTGGACAGGTGTGCCTAATAAAGTGGCCGGTGAGTGTATATACAAATGTATTATTAGTAATGATTATTAGAATGAATGAAAGTGATAAGCCTCAATGGCTAATGTGCATCTGCATTCAGATATACACAAATTAATCAGACTAACACATTAGCCTACAGCTCAATAACCCTATAACTAAGCCGGCAATAAAATAAAAGAAAGTCAACCCCCAGTTGCAGGCCTGTTTCTTTATCGGGTACGTGGGGACCCTAAACAGCCCTCTTCGCTCCCCTTGGGAGCCCGCACATCCGGCTTGTACTCACAAAGAATGCTCCTCTTCGTCTCGCGCTTCCCGCCGCAGCGCAGCAGCAAACGTCAGGCCGGCAGCCATCCTAGCTAACTGGCTAGTTAGCCGTTAGCACCATCTCACGGTCGAACCGTGCGCTCGCCTCGGCAGCCCAACACGGCAACAGACGACTCCTTCTGCATTCCTCGATGGTCGCATGAACCCACCACTACACTGTAACTGATAATGTTACTTCGCTAAACTAGAAGACGGCCCGACTCACTGTGGGGAGAGCCCCTTACTGCATCCAGTCCATTCGCCCGTCTTGCTGTGCTAGCAACGAACACCGACTGGCTAGCTCGCTCCGTAACGTCGCTGGGTCCACATATGGGACTGACGAGTAGTCAGTTTGTCTCCACAGTTCACACAAACAGTTCCTGGGATGGGTCTCGGTCAGACACCCTCACACATCACTGTTCACTAAACTTCAATTACATTTTTCTCACCGCAAAATAGCATATAACAACTCGACATCAAACTGCACCGTTTTGCTCACACATGGGACGAGAGACCTCCTTCCCTCCGTCCAGTCTGCTCGTGCTCACGTTTTCCGCTGCCCTCTCAACCAATCACATTCAAGGTAAGGTATTCTCTCCACAGCAAACCAATCACAACAGTGGTAAGTTTCAACACTAAAATAAATGCATTTCACATTGGTAAACAACTGTTTTGCAGAACAATATCAACAATATAATATATTCATATTCAAAAGGTATACAAAATAACAAACATAGGCCAAACTCTTATCTAATAGTGCAATATAATATATCTAAGGCCTATAATTTAACCACAAGGTTACACCCTCCCCCTACTGAACGTGTGAATGCCCTCATTCACCTAAATCTAACTAGTAAGGTCTCTGAACATCTGAGGGTATAAACTAAGTGTGGTGCACTAACTCTTTCCTATCCTGATAGTGACACCTCTGTGTACTATAGTTATAGGCGTATCTCTGGCTTTTCCTGGCTCATCATAGGTAAGTCTTACGACTGGCTTTACTAACCTCTTCGGCCTACCTACTGGTTGTCTTTGGGGACTAGCTTCCTCATCTACGCTGCTAGCTTGGCCCTCATCTATGTAAGACTCTGACTCTTGAGCTAACTCTTCTTCAGACTCGTTCTCCCTCTCTTCTTCTTCTTCACTTTGGTCTTCGTCATTGTTGTCATCATTTGGGTCTTCGTCATTATTCTCTTCAGTTCTAGCACCAGGAGGTTCCTCTTCCTCCTGAGGGATAACTGCTTGTTCCCGTGCAGCTCTACGCTTGTTCAGGACATCTTCCAGGTAAGTGCTGTAGGGTCTTGGTATCGGTCTCTCGTACTCAGACTCTGTAGATGAGTCGGTCGAGCCCTCTTCACTATCCTCTTCTTCTGTACTGACTGTTTGAGACTGTTTGGTTTGTTGCTTCTTTCTTGTGTCGGCTCTTGTCTTTGGCTTTGGTGGTGGTCTGTGGTCGCTCTCTTCTCTTTGCATTCTGACTTGCTGCCCGATAGGTAAGAGATGATCTCGGTGCAATGTTCTGATTCCTCCGTTTCCATCCTCCTGCTTCACTCTGTAGACAGGTAAGTTTGGCATCTGACTCACAACCACATGAGGAATCTCTTTCCATCGGCTTTGGAGTTTGTGCTTGCCTTTGAGTCCGAGATTCTTCACCAACACTGTCGCCAGGTTCCAGGGTTTGTGATCCCACCCTGCTGTCATAGGCTCTCTTGTTCCTCTGGTGTGTTTTGTCGGCTGTGGCAGAGGCCAGTTGGTATGCCTTCTGCAGATCTTCTTTGAGTCTAGCCACATAGCGTGAGTGGTGACCGACATCATAGCCATCAGGAGACGTCCCGAAACACACATCCACGGCCAGCCTTGCCTCTCTCCCGTATAGTAAGTAGTATGTCGAGTAGCCGGTTGCATCAGACCTACTGGCATTGTAGGCATGCACAACGTGGGGCACTTGCTCATTCCCCCACCTCCTCTTCTCTGGATTCAGTGTGCCTAGCATGGACAGCAGGGTACGGTTGAACCGTTCTGCTTGTGGATCTCCTTGTGGGTGGTAGGGAGAGGTCCTGGACTTTCGTATCCCCATCACTTTCAGCATTTCTCTGATTGTCTGGCTTTCGAAGTCTCGGCCTTGGTCCGAATGGATCCTTGCTGGCAGACCATAGTTTACGAAGAACTTCTCGTTGAGAACTTTTGCGACTGTGAGTGCCTTCTGGTTCTTCGTTGGGTAGGCTTGTGCATAGCGGGTAAAGTGATCAGTGACCACTAGCACGTTGCCAATACCCTTGCAGTCTGGCTCCACGGAGAGGAAGTCTATACAGACTAAGTCCATTGGCCCATTGCTCCGGATCTGGTGGAGCGGCGCAGCTCTCTGACAGGGACTCTTCTGTGAGACACACTTCCCGCAGTTTTTGACATACTGCTCTGTCTCTCCTGCCATTCTCGGCCAGTAGAATCTTGCCTTCAGCAGGTCAGTTGTTCTCTCGATGCCTAGATGTCCCATATCATCGTGTAAGGACTTTAGCACGACACCTCTGAACACGGCAGGTAGCACCAGCTGAGAGGACTCTTCTCCTGATGGTCTCTTGCTAATGCGATGGAGTAGGCCGTCTCTCAGTTGTAGTCTTCCCAGCTCCCTTTTCATCTGGCTCACATCTGGATTGGCTTCCAGATCCTCTGGCCATTGGCCGTGTTTCAGAGCTTGGATCGTCAGTCCTATCACAGGATCCTCTTTCTGTGCGGCTTTAAGCTCGGACCTGGACATCTGTCCTAGCGCACTCACATCCATGCGCGTGGGGAAGGCGTAGAGCTCAGGGACACTTTTAGGACGAGCTCCTAGCTGTTCAGCATATCTCGGAGATGTCTTTGGGGAGCTCAGAACGCTTACTCGTTGACAGATTGACTGCACTCCAGCTTGTGAGATGGTCTCCCAGTCTCTTTGCCTCTCTTCACCCCTCTCTTGCCTCGACAGCAGGTCGGCGTCGATGTTGCTTTTCCCAGGTCGGTAGCGGATGTCGAACTCATAGGTAGACAGATCGGCCAGCCACCGATGCCCTGTGGTGTTGAGCTTGGCTGTAGTGAGTACGTACGTGAGGGGATTGTTATCAGTTCGTACTGTGAATCTGGCTCCGTAGAAGTAATCATGGAACTTGTTCACCACTGCCCATTTGAGGGACAGGAACTCCAGTTGATGGATGGGATAGTTCATCTCAGATGCGGACAGCTTCCTGCTAGCAAACACCACCGGCCTCAACCCCTCTGGGTACTCCTGGTACAGGACGGCTCCCAATCCCGTTAGACTGGCGTCCACATGAAGGACATAGGGCTTGTTGGGATCAGCAAACGCCAAGACGGGCGCATGGGTGAGACAAGTGATGATCTGGTGGAATGCTGCAGTGCAGGCCAGGTCCCATCGCTCTCCGAAGGGTTCAGACTCCTTCAGGTAGACTTTCTTGGAGTCCTTCGCAGCTCTCCTTCCGTGCTGTTTTGGGGCGTATCCTTTTGTCAGCTCGGTCAGGGGCCTGATGATGGAGGAGTAGTTGGCGATGAACCGTCTGTAGTATCCGCAGAAGCCGAGGAAGGATCGCAGAGTCTTCAGGTCAGTAGGCTGGGGCCAGGTGGTGACTGTTTCGATCTTGGCTGGATCAGTGGCGACACCGTTAGCAGATACGATGTGCCCGACGTACTTGACTTTGCTCTGGCCAAACTGACACTTGTCCAGAGAGATCTTCAGCCCCGCCTCTTGCAGCCTGTTGAGGACTTTGACAAGCCTCTCCTCATGTTCCTCCAAGGTCCTTCCGAAGACTATCAAATCATCGAGGTAGATGAGCACTTCCAGGAGATTCATGTCAACCACGGCTTTCTCCATGAGCCGCTGGAACGTGGCTGGAGCTCCGGTGATCCCCTGGGGCATTCTCTCGAATTGGTAGAACCCCAGTGGGCAAATGAATGCCGTCTTCTCCTTGTCTTCCTCCTTCATGGCGATTTGATAGTATCCGCTTCTTAGATCCAGTACGCTGAACCACTGGCTTCTGGACAGGCAGTCCAGTGCGTCGTCAATATGAGGGGTTGTGTACTGATCGGGGATTTTTCGACTGTTCAAGGTGCGGTAGTCGATGCACATCCTCACTTTCCCATTCTTCTCCCGCTCGATCACTATGGGTGATGCGTAGGGGCTTCGGGACTCCTTGATAATGCCTGCCGCTATCAGCTCTTGCATATGTCATCTCACGTCATCAATGTCAGCTGGGGCGAGGCGTCTGGACCGCTCACGGAAGGGTTGCTCATCCGACATCCTGATACTGTGCTCCACGCCTTTGGCCAAGCCAACATCCCATTCGTGTAGGGAGAAGACATCCGCACGTTGTGTGAGCTTCATGTGGAGTCGCTCCTTCCACTCCTGAGGTAGTGGCGAGTCACCGAAGTCAATCTCGCTGGCATCCCACTCCACTGAATTTGGTTCTTTTTTGTGGGTGGAGGTAACGACATCTGTGGCATACACGTGACCCAGTACTGCTCCAGCAGGTATGATGGCTTCTTTGAGTGACTCATTCCGCAGCAGGACTGTGAACTGTTTGGGGTCAACATCATAGCTGGGCACTACTATTGACGTCAGTAGCACGCCGGCAGGGAGGGGTTTGGTAGGAGAGTCATCCATCATCAGGATCTCTTTCTCCACTGGCTGGGTGAACTCTACTTTGCAGCTAGCCGCACGGCTGGCCCCAGGCGGTAGAATGAGCGAGCCTGGACCGAGCCACTTCACATATCCCACTCCCTCGTCTCCATCTTCCGTATCGTGTAGTGGGAGGTTTGGTCCGGTCTTTGTCCCAGCATCCATCTTCTTGACTCCAATGGTTTGGGCGAGGTGCACACCCACCATTTCTCCATACAGACGTGCGAGATGCTTAGGTAGATTGGCCTTGGCGTTGGTCCCCACAATGATTGGTGTTTGCTCTGGGCCTCTCGGTGTCGGGCAGATCAGGGCGCGCACGGAGATCGTCTCAGGGGCACCAGTGACTTTCTGTGGGAATTCCATCTCCACCACAACGTATCCTCTGTAGGGGTAGCTGGACTCACTCAAACCCCAGATGTCTAGGCCGTCTACTGGGTAGATGGGTACATCAGGTATGTACTCCTTGTACCAGCCTTCAAAGATTATGGTGACCTGAGAGCCACTGTCTAGTAGGGCAGTAGACAGATGTCCGTTCACCTTCACTGGCTCGAAGGATGGGGCTCCGATTAAGCCTGTTGGCAGGTTTGGGCCTCGCTGTACATCAACAGCACTTTTCTTGGACGTGACAGTCACATTACCAGTAGAACTATCACTGGGAGGCTTCTGGCTCGTGACTTGGCCTCTCTTCCGTGACTGGATCAGCTTCTGAATCACCTTGCCCTGGTTCTCAGTGTTTCGACATTTAACAGCGAAGTGGCCGCTTTCACCACACCGGTAACAGAAGTGTTCATCGGAGCCACTGCGAGGCCCTTGGGGCCTGTGATGTACAGGGCGTGTCGTCTCCACTGTCATAACTGCTGCTTGGTTCTCTAGGGGACTGACTTGTCGGTGTGAGAGTTTATGCTGCAGCTGCTTGACTTGCTTCTTTAGGGCTGACACTTCAGGGTCCTGCCAGTGTTCCTGTTTGGCTCTGGCGACGTTAACCTCTTCAGCGACAGAGGGGCCCTTTGTTGACATGGTAGCGAACATTGACCTTAGCTCCTTGATCTCGGCTTTCAGGTTCTGGATCTCGTCCTGCTTGCTATTATCATGTTTGGCGTGGATAGTCTGCACTGAGGGGTTCAGTTTACTCCGAGAGGCTTCATACTCTTCCTCACTGCGGATTTTGCTGAGCAGATCCACGAAGTTGGGAGGCTTGTCCGTCCTTTCTCTCAGTCTGAGCCGGATGAGCATCAGATCAGCCTCGATCCCGCCTCAAAGTAGCTGCTCTACACGGGCACGGTCAGCCCGGTCGGCTGGAAGTCCACCCTTCTGCACTACTTTGGTGAGGGAACTCTCCAGGCGTCTCAGGAACTCGGACAGCTTCTCTCTGGGTTTCTGCTGTAGTAAGCGGAAGGAGAAATACAGATCTTCCCCTGACTCTGCTGTTCCGAACGCGCGCTCCAGCGCTTCCAGGCACATTGCAGGACTCATGTTGGGGTCGGACACTCGCACAGCTTTGACTGTCTCCAATGCTGGCCCTTTGAGGCTTTCCATGATCCGTCGCCTTTTCTCCTTGCCACTGCAGTCACTCTCTTCAACCATGAGTTGGGCTTGCTCTAGCCAGTGATCAAATGGCTCTTCACCAGCTGGCGTGGGTAGGTTTCCTGAGAAGATCCGTAGTCGCCAGAAGCCACCACTGTCTGAGGAAGGCTTGGAGGTTTTATCGAGTAGGACGCTGACCACTTGTAGGAGTGCTTCAGTGGGTGATAGGGTTTCGGCTGCGGGTGGAGTAGTGGCGACGAAAGCCTGCAGGTCCTCTTCTGTCTTCCCCTCAGCTCGCAGTAAGGCTCTCAATTTACTATTGAAGTCTTCAACTGTAGCTTCCGGCTCCCCTACCATGACGATGGGCCACGCCTCTTGTCCTTCGATAGGTAGCACTTCAGGGGGGACAGTCTCTGACCTGACGCTCTCTCGACACTCACACAGCACCATCAGCTTCCTTAGCTTAGTACTGAACCTCCTTCCTCTAACTCGTACTCTTCCCAAACACTTGATGGTTTCCATGGCTTCTTCAACTTTGGCAGTTTCGGTATCTTCAGGTGCTAGAACCATTACTGCACGGTCCTCTTGCAGGCCCTCACCTCTGCACCAGCTCTTTAGATCACTAACTAACTCCATGTTTGCTTGTTGTCTTGTATCTTTATGTAAACTTACTAATAAAGACTAAATTCTAATTTCTTGGCTCAGGTAACTGACTAATGACTAATTTAATGACTTGGACTTAAATGTACTGGTCTTACATACAGCTAAACACATAAAAAGATCCCAGCGGTGCCTCCATTTATGTAGTGCTATCTATCCTTTTTAACTGTCAAGGACAACGCTCCTGAGTTCTCTATACAACTCGGTATCCAATAAACTATTGAAGTATGTTAACTTCGCTTTTTATGTGTTTAAAGTATGTTCTAAAGGCTCTAAATGTCTTACAGTGTCATCTGGTAACTCCAACTAAAAAGGTTGACTACCCCTTTAAGGTTGTCTCAACATGTCACTTACCATAGCCTAGACACCACAGGAATAAACACACATGAATAATCCACACTCACACAGGTACATAGAATTATATATACAAATGTATTATGAGTAATAATTATTAGAATGAATGAAAGTGATAAGCCTCAATGGCTAACAAGCGTCTGCATTCAGATATACACAAATTAATCAGACTAACACATTAGCATACAGCTCAATAACCCTATAACTAAGCCGGCAATAAAATAAAAGAAAGTCAACCCCCAGTTGCAGGCCTGTTTCTTTATCAGGTACGTGGGGACCCTAAACAGCCCTCTTCGCTCCCCTTGGGAGCCCGCACATCCGGCTTGTACTCACAAAGAATGCTCCTCTTCGTCTCGCGCTTCCCGCCGCAGCGCAGCAGCGAACGTCAGGCCGGCAGCCATCCTAGCTAACTGGCTAGTTAGCCGTTAGCACCATCTCACGGTCGAACCGTGCGCTCGCCTCGGCAGCCCAACACGGCAACAGACGACTCCTTCTGCGTTCCTCGATGGTCGCATGAACCCACCACTACACTGTAACTGATAATGTTACTTCGCTAAACTAGAAGACGGCCCGACTCACTGTGGGGAGAGCCCCTTACCGCATCCAGTCCATTCGCCCGTCTTGCTGTGCTAGCAACGAACACCGACTGGCTAGCTCGCTCCGTAACGTCGCTGGGTCCACATATGGGACTGACGAGTAGTCAGTTTGTCTCCCAAATCCACACAAACAGTTCCCGGGATGGGTCTCGGTCAGACACCCTCACACATCACTGTTCACTAAACTTCAATTACATTTCTCTCACCGCAAAATAGCATATAACAACTCGACATCAAACTGCTCCGTTTTGCTCACACGGGACGAGAGACCTCCTTCCCTCCGTCCAGTCTGCTCGTGCTCACGTTTTCCGCTGCCCTCTCAACCAATCACATTCAAGGTAAGGTATTCTCTCCACAGCCAACCAATCACAACAATGGTAAGTTTCAACACTAAAATAAATGCATTTCACATTGGTAAACAACTGTTTTGCAGAACAATATCAACAATATAATATATTCATATTCAAAAGGTATACAAATTAACAAACATAGGCCAAACTCTTATCTAATAGTGCAATATAATATATCTAAGGCCCATAATTTAACCACAAGGTTACACTCATATGTGCTGTTATGTGAGGAGTCTGTTTACTGACAAACTCACTGCTGTACTCCATTACAAAATCACCTTTCTTTCTCAGGTTGATTTTTTTTTGGGGGGGGGGGGTCATGCAATTATGTAATAGGCTTGGGCGATTGGGTGAATACATCGGGGTCCAATCGGCGATTGTTTTTTTTGGGGTGATATTTTGCACAATTTTTGTCCTTTTATTTTGCTAATTTAATGGTCTGCCTCCTCGAGAATTCAACTCGGTAAATAGTTAACCTGTAAAGCGCAGTTCAAAGCGTGTGTGAATAGGAACTGGCAGGGGGAGTTGGGCCATATGCACGTTCTTGTTGCACTGAAACAGGGCCAGTGATTACATGCCAATTAAGCCATCTGTAGTGATTGCTGTCCGATCGATTGTTGCTGAAAAGTAATGTCAACTTTAATGCAATAATTAAGAAGCAATATTTGAGAACTAGACCAGAAACCGTATGTGCAGTTGTGCACCCTGATCATTGCATAGCATAGTTATGTTTTCCCCACCTGTTTGTTCATGTGGAGGCTGCAAGCGGAGGCGTCCTTCATCTGATGTCATCGGACTTTTTTTTATTTTTTAATCGCGCCGCACAGCTGTTCAGCCTGCCTTTACAGCTTATTGCTTAGCCAAAGATCAAGGTAGTTTATTTTTTTTATTTGAAGAAAAGTAGCCTATAAGCATCAATGTTTCAGTAAAATTATATTTTCACATTAATGCTCGTCCAAATTGGCAGTGTTAGAATCTTTTGCCAGCGCTACTCGTTTGCAAAGACGGCAAACTATTTATTATTTGATTTAGGTCCTTCAGCTTGCCGGTTGCGTCTGCTTTAAAACCAAAGTAAACCCAAATAGGGGATTTTGTATTTTTTGCAATGAGCTCTTCCATGATTGCATTCACTGAAAATGGCTGGTGCAGGAGAGGGGTGTATATCAGCAATTGCTGATTGTTGAGCTGACAGTGGCTGATAGGAAAATTTTGACATTTATTGTCCAACCCTATTGTGTAATATCTAAAAGTTTGTAGACAGCAGTTGTATCATAAATGTTTCACCTACATTTCACTGGGCAGCACGGTGGCACAGTGGTTAGCGCTGTCACCTGACAGCAAGAAGTTCCTGGGTTCAAACCCCGGGGTTGTCCAACCTTAGGGGGGGGTCATCCCAGGTCCTTTCTCTGCGGAGTTTGCATGTTCCCCCCGTGTCTGTGTGGGTTTTCTCCGGGTGCTCCGGTTTCCCCCACCATCAAAAAGACATGGATGTTAGGGTTAGTACGCCTGTCTGTGCCCCTGGCTGAAGCATGGCAAGGCGAACTGGAGTTGGTCCCCAGGCGCTGCATGGCGGCTGCCCACTGCTCCTAGCTACACAGCTAGGATGGGTTAAATGCAGAGGAAGGATTTCCCCACGGGGATCAATAAAGTAATAAAAAATAAATAAATTTGGGGTCAGTTTTGTCATACAACATAAGTTAACATTATCAGATTGGTATTTTACTTCCTTATCTGTTGACATCAAAGTCCATCTCATTTACACTTACAAATTATAGTTGGGGCTATCATAAACGGGCGTGGCGACTTCCCTTTCACATCCTCTGGCCCAGCTTTCTGTCTCTGCTGCTACCATCCATCCAGTGGAGCAAATTCTGAATTACTTGGAGAAGTCAAAATAGACAATACTCATCTAGTGAGATGACCAGAAGTTAGGCACTGATAAAGTTATCAGGGGTGAAAACACAAGGGAAATGTGCGCTGCAGCAGGGGTCTCTTCTTTCTCTTTCTCTCTCTCTCTCTCTCTCTCTCTCTCTCTCTCTCTCTCTCTCTCTCTCTCTCTCTCTCTCTCTCTCTGGTTAGTTAATGTGATTTGTGGAAAGCAATTCAGAATGAGGGAAGAACGTTTTTCATAAACTGACCTCCTGCATCCTATTGCAGTCAGTAGAACTCTGTGCTCCCTCCATCAGTTTTTAGTCTCCCTTGTTTGCGTGGCACGATTTGGAAAATCCACCCCAGGGGTCTTACACAGGTCTAGAAATGGAAAATTAATTTGGTAATTTCACGGTCTTGAAAAGTTTGGGAATTAGAAAAATGTCTGGGAAAGTTTGAAAGAAAAAGTGTTTTCAGTCTTGTTACAAAATTGACAACTCAATTTAGATAGACGTACACTCACTGTCATTTAAAAACAGCGGTGGTTGTTTTTTTTTGACGAATTATCCTTGGCTTATAGAGTCGCAGATAAAACTGAGCACCACCCAAAACTTTTAAATCTTATTTTATGGAAAAAAGTGTCTAATTTAGAAAGGGAGAGTATGTGAGGCTCCTTATTGAAATGGACACATTTTTATCTTCTTATGCCGTTTGTTAACATAGCACTATGACGTTTAAGGTGATTAAATTAATTTATTTAGATTAGTTCAACATTTATACATCCATCTTAGGAGCTCATTGTCTTCATCCCTCTTTCATAGTACTGTTCTGTTATTGCAAGGATCTCTCTGTGTTATATACGGCAGGGTTGTTTTTTTTTTTAATAAATTAAGTTTGGTAACACTTTAGTATGGGGAACATAAAAAAACTTAATTACTAGTGAATTAGTAATGATCAAGATGTCACTTTAGTATGGGGAACATATTCTAAGTAACAAAAACTTAATTTAGAGTAATTTAACACTATGAACACTTGTAGTTTTGTGTTTTGTTATGTAAGAACAGACCATATTCATGAAGTGTTAGTAAGGGAGAATAACTCTTCTTGTGGTACTACCACCTTATAAAGGCCATACTAAGCAAAGCATATTGAGATGGTACTACTAATAAGCAATAATTCTGAGGTTATAGAGGGAAAACTCATAGTTAATGGCTTACTGGTTGTATAATAAGGCCATGCAGAATAAGGCATTAATGAGTACGTAATAATGACCAATTAAGAGCCAATATGTTGCTAATTTGCATGCTAATAAGCACCTAATTAATGGTGACTACGTTCCCCATACTAAAGTGTTACCTTAAGTTCATATAGTTTCACATAAGTTTTGCTGCTTTTTGATGACGAGCTCGCCAGAGAGATCTTTTCAGTTTGAAATATGACCTCCCACCTTCATTATAAAGCCAACCAGGTAAAAGTCATCACCCTCAGTGGTCTGATAGATCTCACTGTTGTGCAAGCTTCGAGAGTTCACATGGTTTGTTACCTCCACTGCTGTCTGCAAGACACAAACCGGTCACCACTTAGGGGTGTAAGAAAATAATCCATTCACTTGAGTATCACGATATTATGTTTTGTGACACTGTATCGGTTCTCAAAAACACTGTATCGATTTGTCTTCATGCGTGCTCAGTAATCCGGGTAAGAAAGTCACAGACAGATGAACCAGTTCATCTGGATACGTTTATTGAGAGAGAAACATTTCATCGCTCATCTGAGTGACATCTTCAGTCTCAACTGACTGCAGTATCCCCACCCTTATAAACAATACACTGGCATGATGACCAAAAACAACGATCGGTTTCATATGCAAACATGGGCGCGGCCATTTAGAGTTACAATGGCCATGTGTACTATTCACAGAGGTTTTGGGAATGGTTGCAATCACAGCACTGTAAAATGGCGACAGATGTACTCTTAAACCCCCCCCCCCCCCCGGTTCAGGGATGGTCGTTGCCTCTTCACATAGATGTGAAACGTATCCAGATGAACTGATTCAACTTTCTTTGACCGTATCGATTTTTAATTAATAGTTTAAATACAAAGATTCGTGGCAGACAGTGGTTCATTTTGTGTTGTGTGTAAACCCCTGACCGTTAGATGGCCGTGTTTCAGTCCATCTTCAGCCCCTTGACTCTTCCGCTCCAACGTATCAATGTAAACTGATACAGGAAGTAGCGTAAACACAAAGAATACAGGCCTATTAAATCGCAATATATTGCAGTTGAATGGTAACCCCAGCGTCAAGATACGTGTCGTATCGCCAGGTTCTCGCTAATCCAGAGCCTGTCACCATCGTCGCCCAGATTATCACTGTGGATTAGCTGGATTCATGTTCAGCTCTCTGGTAATCCCAGAGTTCAGGTTTAAAATCAGGTTGTCTCTTGGTTTAGTTCAGGTTGTAGTCCAGTGTGATGTCTTTGATATTCTGGGTCAGATCTCAATTGGAGGGTATCGCAAGGATATTAAGGCTTCAGGTGTTTTGATCAGACAGTTCAGGTTTTGAACAAAGTTATATTATATTGCAAAGCCTTTTCTGCAACAATAGGCTGACTAATGTGAGGCATTAAATTTGTTTTTTGTTTTGTTGTTTTTTTTTTTTTTTACCTGAAAAATACAGACCCAGGCAGTGCTGACACTATTGCCAGAAGTTACCCATCATCTGACCTTTCACCTGGAATTTTATCATGTTGATTCTGTTGACGGGTAGATTATTTGCTTTCCAGGCAAAGTGTACAACACCAGCCTTGAAGACCATTGATCTGCTTAATTTTACCCCTTGGAAATATTTTTGCCTGTTAAAAAAATTAAAACCATAGTCTAGGAGCAGATTTTAATTTCTCTTATAAAACAAATGCATTGCCTTAGCAGTTAGAGTTGTTTTGACAAGTTGCAGGATAGAAGACCTCTGGAAAATATGCAGTTATTAATAGTACTTATTACACGTGATGATAGTTTAAGCCAGATCCGTTGCATAATGGAGGGGTATTTCCCTGAAGCATATTGGTTTGACAGAAGATTATGATGATGATAATAATAATAATAATAAATTGTATACTGCTTTTCAAGGTACACAAAGACGCTTTACATAAGATAAAAAAAAACCATAAAAGCAACACACCAAAAACACAACAGTAATCACACATTAAAAGCAATTCTGAAGAGGTGGGTTTTGATTAGTGATGTGAACGTGGACAGATCGGTGCAGTTTCTGATGTGTTTGGGGAGGGGGTTCCAGAGGGAGGGGGCAACTATGGAGAAGGCTCTGTCTACCCAGGTCAAGTACTTAGTCCTATGTGGTGAAGACAGGAGGTCGGCATCGGAGGCGCTAAGGATGCGGGAAGGAGTATGGTAGAGGAGCAGGTCGGTGATATAGGAGGGGGCCTGGTTATGGAGGGCTTTGTGAGTGAAGAGAAGGACTATGAATTGGATCTGTTGTGGGACAGGGAGCCAGTGGAGGTTCTGGAGGACAGGGGAGATGTGGTAACTGGAGCAGGAGTGGGTCAGCAGGCGTGAAGAAGAATTTTTTATTTTTTATTTTTATTGTGACATACTTTATTAATCCCCGTGGGGAAATTATGCTCTGCATTTAACCCATCCTAGCTGTGTAGCTAGGAGCAGTGGGCAGCTGCTGTGCAGCACCCGAGGACCAACTGCAGTTTGTCTTGCCATGCCTCGGTCAGGGGCACAGGCAGGAGTATTAACCCTAACATGCATGTCTTTCTGATGGTGGTGGAAACCAGGGCACTCAGAGAAAACCCACCGCAGACACGGGGAGAACATGCAAACTCCACACAGAGGATGACCTGGGATGACCCTCAAGGTTGGACAACCCCGGGGTTCAAACCCAGGACCTTCTTGCTGTGAGGCAACACTGCTAACCACTGGGCCATTGTGCTGTTCTGGATATACTGGAGTTTGTGTAGGACTTTGGATGACGAGCCATAGAGAATGCTGCTGCAGTAGTCAATTCTGGACGTGATGACGGCATGGATCAAAGTTTCAGCAGCAGAGAAGGAGAACGATGGGCAGAGATGAGCTGTGTTTCTAGGTGGGAAAGAGCAGTTCTGGTGATTTGATTGACGTGGTGTTCAATGGAGAGGTTGCTGTCGAAAATTATTATGTGTGGGGAGGGAGGCACAGTGGAATTATCAACAGTGAGGCAGAAGTTGTGAGTGGTTTTGGTAAGTGATTTGGGACCAATGATGATCATGTCAGATTTATCACAATTTAGTTTGAGGATATTGGCATGTGTCCATGATTTAATTTCAGTGAGGCAGAAGAGACACTATCAGGCAACAAAGGGAGGGTTGTGGAAAATGGAGAGTTTCAATTTATGCAGTTGCAGCAAAATTACTTTACATGACAGCCAGTAAGGATCAAGCCTTTTCAAATGGATCATCTGTTTCATGGAAACCATAAGGCGTGTGTGGAGCCATTGTGTGATTGTGTCCTGCCGAATCCTATTTTAAGCTCCTGGCACCATGCAGCAACAAGGGGGAAGAGACGGTTATGTAACATCTATGTTGGAGTGAAGATTCCTGCAGAAAAACTCCACCCTCTCTCCACCCTGCTTTTTGAACGGTACCATGGGCTGTTAACCACACATTGAAACCAGTCAAAACATTCTTGTCTCTGGTGGTAAACATCTGGCGTTACTTATGTAAGCGTAATTATCACGTTTGACCTGTCTGTTGGTGAAAAGTTCGAGCAGCATAGAGCATTTTTTACTGTCGTTATCAGCAGATTACAGTACTACATACACACAATCACACCCTCTCGCAAACATTTCCTGCAAGATATGCCCCCTTCAGATGTTCACAAGATGTAGACATAAATAGAGGTCATAGAAAAGCTGATTGTGTAAAATATGCAGGGGGGGAGGGGGGAGGGGGTGAATGCTACAATTCTTTACATTTGTTTCCCATGAACCCAAATGAAAGTGGATTATTATTATTATTATTATTATTAGTTTTTTTTGTTGTTGCTCAAACAGAAGGCAGGAATTAAATCTTGATTGCTTTCATGCTATTTGGAAAAAAGGAAGGTGAGTCCAGCCCTGGAGAAGTCTGGCCAACACTGCTGAACGGCTGCAGGGGACAACACACTGCTGTTAAGGCTCATTGGTTTTTCATTTTCAGATACACTGGGGTCATTATGTCGTGTAATATGAGACCAGTGAAACTCCACACTGCACAATGGCAAACAACTGGACTCTCATCCAACAACTTTTTCCTCGCTCCAAGAGCTTTATTGTTGGATTACGTTGGAGCGTTGTTATCTATTTTGACTAGCCCATTTGGGGACTTGCACAGAGAAGGAATAGACGGTTCAGGCGGCATGTTCTGCTCAGCTTGAAGGTAGCATTTACTTTGAGACACCAGCATATTATTTCCACATTCATATGCTCTTTGCCAAGGAGTCCAGCTGCTAGACATGCTATTTTGCAGTAGATAAGATGGTTGTCAGCTTATGCACACGTGCAGTAAGCGCTCTTATGTGCAAAAGCACACCAAATATAAACGTCGAACTCGTAGTCGCAGTGTGAGTTTTCATCAAACCCATATGTGCGTGTATGGCAGAGTACTTATCACAGTCATCTGTTGGTTTGTATTCAGAGTACACCTGACCCTGATGTCCTGTCAGCTGACTGAGGGGTCGAGTGAAGGACAAAGCAGTGGTGCCCCCATCAGACCGCTTTGGTATATAACTACATCTTTCTGACAAGTCTTTCTCGTCTTCTCTTCACTAAGCATCACCGCTTTCCTCTCAGGCCAGATTAACAAACACTAAGGCAGAGAGGTAGACTAAGGTAGCATCCTGACAGTGGACAAGTGAATCGACTCTTTTTTTTTCCATTGGTGAAAGCGTATACGTTTTGTTTTTGTCATTTACTTTAAAAAAGCACTAGAGGGCGTCCGAGTGGGGTGGTGGTCTATTCTGTTGCCTACCAACATGGGGATTGCTGGTTCGAATCCCCGTGTTAGCCCCGGCTTGGTCGGGCGTCCCTACAGACGTAATTGGCCGTGTCTGCGGGTGGGGAAGCTGGATATTGGTATGTGTCCTGGTCGCTGCACTAGCGCCTCCTCTGGTCGGTTGGGGTGCCTGTTCGGGGGGGAGGGGAAACTGGCAGGGGGGGGGGGATAACATGATCCTCCCACATGCTATGTCCCCCTGGCGAAACTCCTCACTGTCAGGTGGAAAGAAGCGGCTGGCGACGCCACATGTATGAGAGGAGGCCTGTGGTAGTGTGCAGCCCTCCCCGGATCGGCGGAGGGGGTGGAGCAGCGACTGGCACGGCTCGGAATAGTGATGTAATTTGCCAAGTACACTTGGGGAGAAAAAGCACTAGAAACGCTTAATGGTTTGACATGTCGTCTGTGAGTTATTGGCGGCACCACAGCGAGGTGGGAGATGAATGAGATTTCTGATAAGAAACGGATTCAAAACGTATCTCTCGGTCTCTGTGATTAAAGAAGTTTTATGCTACGTATTTTAGTATGCCTGGGCACTCGTGGTTAATGACTGACTGACCTCATACAGTCCTTTTCCCAGTGCACAGACAGTTGCACTCCCCATGTCACACACTGTTAGAGTAAACGTCTGGCTGTCATCTCATACCCATATAGTTTGTAGAGGTTTGCTGCTGTATTATGTCTGACAAATCAAAGATATCCCTTATACCAGGCTTAAGATAAGTAAACCATGACTTTATTTGGTTACAGTGGATAGGCCTTGTGATTTTTATAGGTCTGTGGTAAACATTTTCATCATGCCATCGTGCATAAAGCCTGGTTATTCACGTCCTCATACTTGGTTTCTGTCTAAATCCGACGAAGGCCATGCAGCTGTAACATCGATGACTTTGAAAGGGTCTTCAAACACAGACTTCAAAAAATCCAATTGCTGTTTTTCATTGTTATAGCCATGTTTTTTTCCCCTTTTCTCCCATTGAGGTTAAAAGAGACACGGAGATCATTATCACAGTTTGGTCTTGTGACTACTCCTTCACGCCAGCTGTGTTTGGCGTCATCAGTGTCATCATGATAGCTGCGGCTGAATTGCAGTTGGACTGTGCGTTGCCTGTCTGTAAAATGAGCTAAGGGGCTTTGGGCCCGGCCCTGCTCTGACCTTAAGTAACCTCCTCGGTGGCTTCTGGCGGTAATGTGAGCTATGATAATGAGAGGAAAGCGAGGGGAAATGTGTAAAGGAAAGTCTGCAAATGAAACCAGTTTCGGATATAGCTATGGAGCATAGCCGAGCATCTCACATCAGCAGCGGATGGAATATGACACAAGATAATAGAAGTACGGTAGAAGACACGTGCATGATTTTCAGTGATGTGGTGTAACTTTCAGTGATTTAAGCACTGCACTGGATGTTAAATTTTTGAAAAGCTACATATCTCAACTCCTCAGGGTCAACATAATAAAAAAAATTGCAATGCATCGTTTTAGTGAAACCTGTATGTGTGTGTGTGTGTGTGTGTGTGTGTGTGTGTGTGTGTGTGTGTGTGTGTGTGTGTGTGTGTGTGTGTGTGTCCAGAGTGGATAACTTCGGCCTGGGCCTGCTCCTCAAGACCAAGCAGATAAAGAGGATGATCTCATCGTACGTTGGAGAGAATGCAGAGTTTGAGAGGCAATATCTCTCCGGGGAGCTGGAAGTGGAACTGACGCCACAGGTGCACCAGAAATAGCAAACACACACATACACACTCGCAGACGCATAACACGGAAAAGGACAGCCAACCCGTGTTAATTGAGTGCAGCGTTTCAAATGTTGCCGTGCTTTTCTTCAGCGTGAAAATAAACAGAGCTTCTTCACATCTCACACTCCACAGCAATTTTTATCCTATTATTTTATTCACAATGCGTTGATCTGGGGGGCAGAGCCATGCTATGCTGTGGGGCTTCAGAGAAATTCCCTTCTGCATAGGGACATATTGCAAAACTACCGCTATATACTGTAACCAATTTTTGCCACATTTAAATGGAAATGTGATACACAGCTTGTCTCCACGCACTATAATCTTTTGTAAATCAGTTGTAAGTTTTTAAGTCAATTTGTGGGATGGAGGGCAAGTGGGGAGAAGGGTATGTGTCTCTAAAACTGATGGCTAGTGGTGTCCCAGAGGGGAAAATTTCAACCGAAAGGCGGCGGCATGTCTGTGTTTCAAAAAAAAAAAGTGCAGTGTCACTCGGACTCAAAATGCACTAACATTAGATACACTTCACTGAGGAGCCAAACAAACTGTGCAAATCTGTCATCTTCAACCATAGAGGAAGATTGATAATCCCACCCCTCTCCATGACGGACAGCTTCTTGCCCCACCTGAATGACTTGGCTGTACTGACCTGACCAATATATCCAGACAACGTGTCATACAAACTGTTTGTAGTACATTGAAACCTTTATATTAATGTTGATTGGATATTCCCCCCCTTTTCTCCCCAATTGTACTCGGCCAATTATCCTACTCTTCCGAGCCATCCCAGCTGCTGCTCTACCCCCTCTGCCAATCCAGCAAGGGCTGCAGACTACCACATGCCTCCTCCAAAACGTGGAGTCGCCAGCCGCTTCTTTTCACCTGACAGTGAGGAGTTTCGCCAGGGGGACGTAGCGCGTGGGAGGATCATGCTATTCCCCCCAGCCCCCCGAACATGTGCCCCGACCGACCGGAGGAGGCGCTAGTGCGGCGACCAGGACACATACCCACATCCAGTTTCCCACCCGCAGACACAGCCAATTGTGTCTGTAGGGACGCCTGACCAAGCCGGAGGTAACATGGGGATTCGAACCGGCGATTCCCGTGTTTGTAGGCAACGCAATAGACCGCCATGCCGCCTTGGCGCCCCATTTTAGTCTACCTTGACAAAAACAAAATTTGGAGAATATTTTTTGGCACAGATGGACATATTACCATGGCGGGCTGCCAGTGTAGACTATGCAAAGACAATCAGTTCTTCACTGTGGCAAACGGATGCAGTGGACTGTGAAGAGTTATTTTTTTCCTTTGCTGTTCATCTAAGCCAGTGTTTCTCAACCGGGGGTCCGCGGACCCCTAGTGGTCCGTGGTGTAATTGCAAGGGGTCCGTGAAAATAAAATATCTTTTAAAAAAAGATCCTATGACATTTATAGAAATAGGATTATTTTACTCAAATGTGACTGAGACCTTTATCTACCTAAACTATAAAGGGTAACAGGACTTTTTTCTCTCATTACATCTGTTTCACAAGTGTAATTTATTGTATTTTAATAAGAGATCTCGCTCCCGTTTGCATTGTTAAAAGTTACTGCATAAACATTCTGTTGTTACATATATCTGAAAGTTACTGAATACATGTTCTGTTTTGTTACATATATCTGAAAGTTACTGAATACATATTCTGTTTTGTTACATATATCTGAAAGTTACTGCATAAGAATTCTGTTTTGTTAACTATATCTAAGTTACAACTGAAAGCTCTTATTTTTGCCCCAAAGAGTGAATAAATGCTATAATGCAATTTAAAATGCAGTTTCTACTGTTTCTATCAAATTGCAACCCCCCTCCCCCAAGATCAGGTGGAGGGGTCCTCAGGGTAGATCAAAAATACGCAGGGGGTCCAGGACCCCAAAAAGGTTGAGAACCACTGAACCAACCCGTTGACTCTTTCTCTCCCTTAGGGTACTCTTGCAGAGAGGATAAGGGCCGGAGGTGCTGGTGTCCCGGCCTTCTTCACGGCCACTGGCTACGGCACACTGATTCAAGAGGGAGGCTCTCCAATCAAATACAACAAAGATGGCACCATAGCCATTGCCAGTGAGAAGAGGGAGGTGAGAATTTCCACACTCGGTGAAAGTCATCACTTTTACATTGCAGCGGTGACTGTTTCTAGGTGCGATCATTGCAGTTATTGTCACTGTCTCTAGGTGCGGGAGTTCAATGGCAGGCACTACATTATGGAGAAAGCCATCACCGGTGACTTCGCTTTGATCAAGGCCTGGAAAGCCGACAAGGCTGGAAACGTTGTTTTCAGGTAGTGGTTGAAATGAGAAGTCTCAACTCATAGTTAGCCCTGTAGTAATTTGATCAAATTAATGGACACATAAAAGCATCTGACAAGGTTGAACCCAAGCTTACTGTCTACTGCTTGCATATCATCAGCACAAGCATGTCCCATTCCCACAATGCCAATATTTACCTTTTTTACATGGTTAAGTGACCTCTTGCTGCAGAGCACATTTAACTAATCACGTCGCCATATTTGCACAAGTAAGTTAATTATTATAGGATGTTAACTGTAGCTCTCTATAGGGGTAAGCTCATTGATAAAATGTATTTTTTTTATGTGCTTTTAATTTTGTCTTAATATATTTTACATAAAGTTAACAAGGAGGCTTCACGCAATTGTTCCATGAGTTGAATACAGTTAGGCAGATCTTTGGCCAGTTATGTGTTTATTTACATCATTATTCAGCGTTGGCTACATATGTCAAGGAAAAAAAAAATATATAGCTTAATTTCTTGTTATTGGAGAAGTGTATTTCTGCTCAACATGAATGGGGGCTCGACAATTAATAGGTGCAGTTCAGTTTTTCTCCACAGGAGAGCAATGTTTCAACGCCAATACCCTACAGTTGAAAAGCCCTTGCAGCATTTAAACTGAATTTCTTTGAATGCCTTAATGGTGGGCATGATTGTTTTTCATTGATTTTTAGGATCAATGTTTCCATGTTGTCGAGTGCTTGAGTTTTCCTCTTTTTGACCTTTATTGTAGCAGTGACTAAAAACTTAACCTAATGCTTGGTTTAATGCTAAACCTTTCTTTCCTTCTCGTTTTTGTTAGGAAAACAGCCAGGAACTTTAACCAGCCCATGTGCAAGGCAGCCCAAACCACCATAATCGAGGTATGCAAATTCGAGACCGCAATCACCTGCTGCAGCCTCGGTCTGTTTGTGGTCTTCACAAAGGGAGATGAATATTAGGGGCGGGTATCATTAAGATTTTAACGATACCGCTACTCTTACTGCTACTGCTTATCCATCCAGTACTTAAACGGTTCTCTTATTGGTCCTTTTTATTATTATTTAAGAATAAAATCGACATATTAGGTGCCCCAGTAGCCAAATGGTTACCCTGCATACCACGTAACTGTAACGTTCCTGCTTCAATTCCAGCCATTGACTTTTGTTGCATGTCGTACCGATCGCTCCCTCTCTCTCTCTCTCCCCTTGTTTCCTGTCCGCCACTTTACTATGATTGGTGCTAGAGTGGATCAGCCGGAGGGACGCTCTGCTCCGTGTGACAAAAGCATTTGCATGCCTCTGATTGGCTGACCTTCACCCTAACCCTAACCTTAACCACGCATCTTAACCGAATGCCCAGTGCATCATCAGTTGCCTGACAGCGAAACAACCAATCACAGCGCAAGTATCCCTGCGTGCAATCCACTCTAGCACCAACCCTTCATTATCCTCTGTTCAATAATAGCAAAAATGCCGCACACAAAAAAAAAAATCTTAAATACAACAAATTAAAAACATTTGACGTTAAATATGCAATCGTGAAGGGGCTATGGGCTTGGCTCTGGCTTGGACCAGTGGTAGAAGCAGGAGTGGACTGGTTCATTGAAGTTTCTTTAACCAACACATATTTGTAGATGAACAATTAGCTGCACAATTTGCCTCATTCATAAGCCCTTTTTTTTATTACATTAGATATCTAACAGCAGGCTAGCTCGTGAGCCCATGGGCGGCATGATGGTCCAGTGGTTAGCACTGTACCCTCACAGGAAGAAGGTCCTGGGTTCGAGCCCCAGGCCTTCCCAGGTCTTTTCTGTGTGGAGTTTGCACGTTCTCCCCGTGTTTGCGTGGGTTTCCTCCGGGCGCTCTGGTTTCCTCCCACCATCAAAAAGACATGCATGTTAGGGTTAATACTCCTGCCTGTGCCCCTGAGCAAGGCAACGGAAAGAAGAACTGGTCCCCAGGCACTGCAGCTGCCCACTGCTCCTATACAATAGGATGGATTAAATGCAGAGAGTGAATGTAATTGTGTGTATGTACAAACGACAAATAAAGTCTATTCTCTTCTATTCTAACATTACCAGTATAGCCATCAGATTCCGAATAGCTCACCAAAAGGTTTCAAAACATAGAAAAATGTCTTTTATCTAATGACTATATATGTAGATTTATATGTACATTTTTCCTGGCAAAGTCATTTGTAAATGTATTTATTATTATGTATTTAACTCAAAACTCTGCTCTAGGCTAATATTTCACCTGCACTGGATGGGACTGGGGGAGATGAACAGCTAGCAAGGAACTCAAACACACGGCATCTCTCCATATGGTGTAGTTTAGATACATGTTTTGAAAGGTTGCACGTGTTTCCTCCTTTGCAGGCAAATGCACTGTTGCACTTGTGGCAACGAGCAGTGTCTGCATCTATCCTAGTAAAGTGAAACCACACTTTAGTACGTTTTGTTCTGGCTGCCGTTGTCACCCTCTCTGTCTGTCTGTCTGTCTGTCTGAGTGTGTGAGAGGACAGAGGCCGTCTCCGGAGGATAGAAGGAGAGCGACCTGGATATTTCATATCAGGTCTTGGGAATCGTGAAAAGCTCTGTTACAAACAAGTTCAGAGAGATAAAAGCTGCAAAATACTCTTGGCGATGTTTATATAGCCTAAATTATCAGGAAATCTCTTTCTTTAACTTCTCCAATATTGATGGCATAGCCGTTAATGTCGGAGATTGTCAATACTGGTCTTTTATCATTTAGAACCGGGGCCCATATGATACCGGGGCTCGGGGCCCGTCCCTAGTGATTATGAAACATTTATCTGTCTCATTCCTTTTTGTTTTTCCAACGCTTGTGGGTATTTCAATATTCTATCGTCTATATTGTGGAGAATGTCACTTCTAGTAGCGCTCATTAAGATTATTAATTAACCTTAAATTTGAACACATGAGACACAAGTAGTATTTTCCAGCATGGCACCCTACAGATCACGTAGCCACAGTTCAATACCATGTGCTTGCTATTTCCAATATACCGTGTCCTCCTAGCCCCTGGGACAGCCTGAAAATCAAAATGTTTGGACATTCAATGAATTATTTCTTAAGAAGGGTTTTTTTTTGGGGGGGGGATTTCCACTCTTCCAAGCCGTCCCGGTCGCTGCTCCATCCCCTCTGCTGATTTGGGGAGGGTTGCAGACTACCACATGCCTCCTCCAATACATGTGGAGTCGCCAGCTGCTACTTTTCACCTGACAGTGAGGAGTTTCGCCAGGGGGATGTAGCACGTGGGAGGATCACGCTATTCCCCCCAGTTTCCCCCTCCCCCCGAACAGGCGCCCCGACCAACCAGAGGAGGCGCTAGTGCGGTGACCAGGACACATACCCACATCCAGCTTCCTACCCACAGACACGGCCAATTATGTCTGTAGGGACGCCTGAACAAGCCGGAGGTAACCTGGGGATTCAAACCGGTGATCCCCGTGTTGGTAGGCAATGGAATAGACTGCTACGCTACCTGGATGCCCCAAGATGGGTTTTGCAGGTGTTATAAACTACGAATCTGGACCGTCAAACAGGTACAGACAGGGTGTTTGTTGGTCCTCACCGAACAAGGATACGACCATGGTATTTCGGGGTCACCGTGGCTGGAAAGCTCTCTATGAATATGTCGTAATACTCATAGAGGTAAATATCAGATGATACTGTAAAGAAGTTGTGACCAAACTCTTTTTATGGCTGTACTGGAAGTATTAACATTGTGCCACCTTGGTGGTTATGTGTGCCATATCTAGTTTCCTACCATCTGTCTAAGCACCGACCTGTCTGTCATTTGAGAGGGGCGGTGGGGTGTGATAGCTCATCTTTTTCCACTTTCACTCTCTCTCACATATACACATACGGCCACATACAGACATGCAGCCTCTCAGCATGGCCTCTAGTTTCACAGTCACCACCTCCCATATAGAAACCATTTGAGTCAGAGAACAGCAGGGCGCACAAACTGCATGTGAGAACCACAAAGTTTGTGCTCTTGGTAGTCTTTAGACGTCTGTGTGGGGAAGGCTTTCTTTCTTTAATACATTTAACAAAGTTCAACCAAACTGTTGTGAGTTTCAGTTAATCCAAGACTGTTATTCATGAGATCTATGCTACTCCTTTTTAAAAGCCCCCCCCCCCCCAGTAGTTATTGTTATAGGACATCAAAAAGACATGCATGTTAGGGTTACTATTCTTGCCTGTACCCCTGAGCAAGGAAGTGGAAAGAAGAACTGGAGTTGGTCCCCGGGCGCTGCAGCTGCCCACTGCTCCTATACAATAGGACGAGTTAAATTTAGAGAACACATTTCATTGTAACATGCAATGACGAAATAAAGTGGCCTTCTTCTTTCTTCTTCTTCTGCATACACTGAATTCAGATTTCTGAAGTCCTATATGCACGCTACAGGGTGCATGTGGAGGGATATAGGGTGGACAGTTTTGTAAAATGCCTGTTCCTGCCACATATTCTTCATTTCTACGAGGGGCCAGTATGTGCCATTAGGGACAGATATTCTGGTATCACACCCCCCGTCTTCAATCGTCCTAGCCTCATGTGATGAGAATGATTGCGGTGATAATAACGACCATGATGGCACAAAGCATGATAACACCGAGTGATGTAGGTCCAGTGTCACACTAGGATAGAAAATGTCCAGTTTTGTATGTCGGCTGTTTGCCGTGATTATAAGGCAGTAGTGACTGTCTGCTGAAGACGTAGTTGGTCGGGTTTAATATCGAACCGTCGTCTGCGACCTCTGCATGTTGGCACCATCTGTTCAGGATGTCTGCTGCGAGCTTTAGGGCTTGAACAGTCCTTTCACACAGCTAGAAACCTGGGATGCATTGGAGCTGTTTGCCCGATAGCAAAGCCAAACTCGCCCTACTTGTCCTGAGAAACTTTTTTAAGGTTGTTTCCTTTTTAGCTTTTCTACTTATTGAGATAAGATATAGTGGAGAGTGGGAGAAAAGACGGGCAGAGGACGAATGTCCCGAAAAAGGTTCCGAGTCAGATTAAAGCCCATAATATCACAAGTGCAGAGGATGAAGCCGCTTAATCTGCCAGGACGCCGCTGATATTCACTGAAGAAAGTTCGACTTTTTCAACACCGCCTCAGAGAGCGTTAGTTTTCACAGCAATAATTGTACAATTGCAACACTTAACTTTTTAAACAAGGGCAAATTAAAAGAGGTATAGCCTACAGAGATGTTGTTATAGCCTATTTCTGAAAAAAAAATTGGTGTCACGTCTCAGCTTATTAACTTGCGCCCAGCCTAGTTTCTGCAGAACATTTCCCCCCAATCTTGTTTTGAACATGTCATCACAGCTTAGACATAAATGGATTTGCATCCAAACGTAAATTGTATGAAAAGCAAATTTGGTACTCTTTGGCTGCAACACAACCGGGCTGTACCGAACGAGTGTGTCGATTCGAGCTGTGGTCTCTGAAGATTTGTGCGTTTTCTCCTGTTCATTTCCTGTTTCAACAAACGGTCCGTGCACACGCTTGTCGTTTGCATATCAAATAGATGCTCTTATCCAGCTGGTTTTCTAGACTGTACTGCAGCCGGATGAGTAATCTCAAACAATAGGTTCAAATATGGAATTTGTATTCAGTTCATCTGAAAACAGTTTCCCTCTCAGTCTGTGGGTGATTATTGAGAAGTATTTGCTAAATTTGTCTTTGATCCAAATCTTTTTCATATATTTATAAATACTTGACCTGAATATAGCATTTAGATTGTGAATTTGAAGTTATATTTGCTAGTTGAGTTTTCAAAGGCTTGGAAATATTGCTTTCTAAAATCCCTGGTCTTTCAAGCGCACATCTGCTTTGTTGTTATGGCGCTATTTTATGGTGTAGCACATCAGACTTGGCGATTATCTATGCACAGCCCACTTATTGGTGACAATAAAGCAATAGACCAGTATTGCCACGCCCATTAAGAGCCTTTTATCTCGGACAGTGAAACGGTTACGGTCTCTCTAAAGATAAGTTGATCTTTAGGATTCAGAGCACGCCTGGTCATAAATCTGGTGGTGTGTTGCTCATATTGATCCAGTTGCCATCATGAAATAGTCCTGGCTATGAGGATGGAGAACAATTAGAGGTCGTTGTCTTTTAAACCACCCTTGATGTTTTCAATGTGTTATCCCTGCCCCAGCAACTGAGCAACAAGCATGAGAGGCTTCCTTGTTGTAGAGAATAGAAATGTAAGAAACTGGGGCTTCCGGGTAGCATACGTTGTCTACCAACACAGCGATCTCCAGTTCGAATCCCCGTGTTACCTCTGGCTTGGTTGGGTGTCCCTACAGACACAATTGGCCGTGTCTGCTGGTGGGAAGCCGGAGGTGGGTATGTGTCCCGGTCGCTGCACTAGCGCCTCCTCTGGGTGGTCGGGGCGCCTGTTCAGGGGGGAGGGGGAACTGGTGGGAATAGCGTGATCCTCCCACGCGCTACGTCCCCCTGGGGAAACTCCTCACTGTCAGGTGAAAAGAAGCAGCTGGCGACTCCACATTTATCAGAGGAGGCATGTGGTAGTCTGCAGCCCTCCCCAGATTGGCAGAGGGATAGAGCAGTGACTGGGATGGCTCGGAAGAGTGGGGTAATTGCCCGGGTACAATTGGGGAGAAAAATGGGGAAGAAATCCAAAAAAAGAAAAGAAAAAAAATTTGAGAAGCTGTGTGTGAGTTGCACATATGAGTAAATTTGATTTCATGTTTGTTCATATGCTATATTGTGCACTATTAGTAGGAGCTGTTTTAGTTCATTCGCATCTAAAGGGTCAGGTGCACAAAGTAGGGTGGCCATATGTCCGGCTTTAGGCCGGACAGTCCGGCTTTTCAATGTGCTGTCCTCCGTCCGGCGCAGCCTCAAGCCGGACACCCGATTGTCCTCCTTTTTGGAGTTGCACTGGAACGCAGCATAACGATAAGATCTCCGGTCTAACAAATGATTGGCTGAAAGCCGTGTCAAATAAATATCTGACATATCATTGGTTAAAAACGTAAACAAGGCCTCCGTGTGCTGCTACGTCACGTCGTTACGTTAACAGAACGGAAATGCCGAAACGGAAGACGGCTCCTTTAAGCCGGAATGGACGAAAGAGCACGGCTTCATTGGCAAAAGCAGCAAGGATGAGTTGTAGTCAGTGTGTTATATTGTCAACTCAGTTGTCAGTTTTGAAACAGACGCCACAACGTACAGTAGTGAATAAATACAAAAACTGTGAACAAATACTCTTCGCCTTTTCAGGAATATTTTGTCCTCTTCTTTTACACATACATACGTCATGATATATCATAGATTAAATTGTCTTGCAATGAATAGAGTATCTCAGAATCACTGCATCATGATACCATCATTATCATGGACAACATTGTATTGTAGTGGGGAGTATACCAGAGTCCTATATATTGTGATTATTCTGGCTTCACTAAATGCCGCAAAGTGTCCTCCTTTTTGGTGTTATGGAAATGGCCACCCTAGCACAAAGGTAGCAGCATCTTGGTTTGATTTCAAGACGTTTTTTTTTTTCTAGTGCCTGTTGCCTAAGGTAACAACACAATAACAATTTAAGGCCTAAGCTACTAGTAGTAGTCCGTGGAGACAGCATTAAATGAGGCTGTGTGGAACGCCACTGGCAAGTTCGTAGGAAATTGGGTGAAATAAGGAAGAAGCTATACATCCCAACTCCACCGAGGACACAGCAGCTTGGACAGCAGTCGACTGCAATCTCTACCTGCTGCCTGGAATTGGGCTATTTCTGTTGTCAGCTTGACATCGACTGTCAACCATGACATTTTGGTGCTGACAAAGGTTGCCTGCTTATTTCCCCTGCTTTGTCAGATTTGTTTAACCGTCTTCAGTGTATATTACATAGACTGGTGTTGTGGACCAGGGGACATTGTGGCTTTGCAGATGATCAATGCATCTTGACAATAGATGCATTCATGCACAAAATCTCCAGTTAGCGGAGAACCATAGAACTGCATGTGGATTAGCGGCCCATGCTTTAAACAAACATGTACAACCGAAACCCTGTAGGGGTGTCCTGAGCGATGACCTAGGTGAGGTGAGGCAGTGTATATTAAGATGCAGTTTACAAAGCTAGGTCACTTAAATAGAAGAAAAAGGAACAACAGGTATAACTCATCATTATCATTTACATGATGCTTTTTAAAACAGGATAATGATGCTTTTTAAAACAGGATCTACAAAGCATGCTTCACAGGCAAAAGAAATAGATCATGATTGTCTTGGTGATTATTAATGATTATTTTCATTATGATTAATGTACTTTTTTGTTAATTAATTGATTACCAAAATTATAATTGGTTAATTGATTAATCATTTCAGCTCTTATAATAATAATCATTGCATTTATATAGTGCTTTTCTAGACACCCAAAGCACTTCACATTGAAGGGGGTAACTCACTTCAACTGCCACTAATGTGTAGCACCCAGCTGGGTGATGCATGGCAGCCATTTTGCGCCAGAACGCTCACCGTACATCAGCTTGAGGTGGAGAGGGAGGAATCATTGAGCCAATTACATGGGGGGATGATTAGATGGTCAGATGGACAGAGCCAGGTTGGGAATTTTGCCAGGACACTGAGGAACCCCCTACTCTTTGCAATAAGTACCATGGGATATTTAATGACCACAGTGAGTCAGGACCTTGGTTTAACGTCTCAGCCGAAGGATGGTATCTCCTACAGCACAGTGTCCCCGTCGCTGCACTGGGGCATTGGGATTTGATATTTATTTGTATTAGGGCCAGAGGGAAGACTGCCCCCTACTGGCCCCGCCACACTACTTCTAGCAGCAACTCAAGTTTTCCTGGGAGGTCTTCCATCCAAGTACTAGCCAAGCCCATACCTGCTTAGCTTTTGTCATTTGGCAGAGCCAGCATACATTTGTGAAAAAGGCCCAACAATGCCTGTATTTCCTGAGGAGGCTGAGGAGCACCTGTCTATCCCCAAAATTCTCACCAACTTCTACCACTGCACCATGGAGAGCATCCTGACCAGCTGCATCTCAGTGTGGTATGGCAACTGCACATCAGCAGACCAGAAAGCGCTGCAGCGGGTCGCCAGGGCGGCCCAGCATATCACCAGTACCCAGCTCCCAGCCATAAAAGACATTTATCACAAATGCTGCCTTCGAAGGGGTCGCAGCATCAGCAGAGATCCCACACACCCCAACCATGGACTGTTCTCCCCCCTGCACTACAGGAGTCCCAGTGCCCTCACTACCAGGCTCAAAAACAGCTTCTTTCCCCAAGCTGTTGCCCACCTGAACCTGGCTACCCACCGAATGTCTGTGGTTATTTTAAAATATTTTGTACTCGTGCTCTTTTTTAACTTATTTTTAGCTTTTCGTCTTCATCTGTGTATATCTTATACTATGTTTGCTGTGTTTGTCTATGTCTGTCTTGAACTGTTTGGTGAAGCCGCAGCCCTTAATTCATTTTTAACCTGTGCCTGCCCTGCACATTGTTTTTAATGACAGTAAATTGAATTGAATTGAATGTTGGTATGGCAGCCATACTGTCATAATAATTACAGTTGCTTCTCTGTTTTAGCTACAGCATATTACTTTGCGTGATGCTTTATTGATCCCTGTAGGAAGATCCTCGTGTGGTTCCACTCCTTCACAGGGAGGTCAGGGCACAGCAATAAAGTACACTTGGAACTGATAGGGATGCCTTGTCTTGTTGTTGAACACTTTAGTAGGGCTGATGGCTTCCAAAAAGGGCTTAAACTTAAGTTCTCCAACTGAAGGACTGGACATGTGCTTAATGGAGTTTCAATTCTCGTGTCCACAAGGGTTTGAAAGTCTTACTTTTAAGAGGAAATGTGGGACAGCCCTGCCTAACACCTCTTAACCCGACTCATACTTGATAAAGATTATTAACTTCAGCTGTACCTGTACAAAGCTGGCAACCCATAATGTGGGATTTTTTCAAATAACACAAAAATATGTACAAATATGATTTCACAGAATGGGAGTAAATCATATAGTATGAACAGTTTAAAATTTTTACATTATATTCACAACATAAGGGTACAGGTATACATTTATGATATTATTGTAATTTATAAAGATTTACAAAATTATGAACTAGCTTAGTAATTAAGGCTTTTTAATTTTTTGATATCAGAAGATTTTCCTTGGTTTTTTTTGTGTTTTTTTTTTTTTTTTTGTCATTTCTGAAGAGTTGATAATCCCATGAAAAAGTACCTGTACCCGGACAAGATGGTTATAAAGATTTACACTCAAGTTGTGTGCCATTGAATAATTTAGTATCCAAAATGGGGTTTTGGTATATTTATTTTAATTAACCCTTTTTAAAGGTACAATTTGTGATTGATTGTCACACTTCTGTCGTTGTTTCGGTCACACTTCCATTATTAATTACTTTGTAATTATTATTTACATTATTTACAGTATTATTAATTTTAATTTTAATCCTAGCCGGTACCTCTACTGAAGTCCACATAATGTATATTCACCCTGATCCACTGGCCGAAGTGTGAGTCTTTACATGTCATTAGTAAGTCTATTTAGCTATCAATTAACTCTCTTCCCAAAAGCTAATTGGCCCTATTTCATGCCACAGAAAAACTCCCCCTCTTGTCAACATTTAGAAAAATGGATAGCATATCAGATGAGTCTATGAATAACGATGAGTCTCATACGTATAGTTTCTAGCTATAGTTTTTGACAAATATAAATTGAGAACTGTAACCACCAAATTCCCATATCCCAATGATCCACTGGTGTATTATGTCTCCGTCACAATTCCAAAAGCATCAAGACCCTTACTTGTCTTTCTTTTTCCTAAATTCATATCATGAAATAGACATTGGACACAGGAAGAACAGGGCAGCGTTGTGATGATGAACTAACCATCAGCGGCTGCCGCCACGGTTGCTAGGTAACCAACCTCTGCTATTCTGTTTTGGGATGTTCCGTAATATCAAGCTCGTCCCGTTATCCCCCCATCACAGGTACAATGAAAAGCCCAGTCCCTTCTGGAATAAAAACGCCAGGGGCAAAACTCGAGCTGTATTTTTTTCTGTTGTTTGATAATCAGCTACAGTAACCCACTCTGCTCTCCTCTGTTTGCTGTAAATATGGAATAACAGCTCTCTGTTTGTTAGTGTGTGCGTGTATGCGCTCAAGCACATATACTTGCTTTGTATGTGTGTTTCATTCTGAATGTTTTCTGCCTGGCTGTGTGTAATATTGGATATGAATGAGTTGCACCCTCAGAGGACACGGCATCAGCCCCCAGCTGTCCGTCTGTGTTGGGAATGAAATTAAAATCATTTCATAGGTTACTTGGTCAGAAATAAACAAGCACCTCGTGTATATAGTGTCACTGCAACACTGCGGTCTGCCAATTTTGGGGGTGTGGGACGAAGCGCCAGTGTCATTTTTGGGCATAAAATGGGTCACTTGAGCTAAATATAGGTTGGCTAATGTATTATTTTTTTTTACACAAGCAGCTTAGGGCCTTGAGTTATGAAATATTGTAACCTGTGGAAGAATTCCTTTTACAAGAAGGGCTTGTTTGCTACAGGATTAAGAATTGTACTGTTGAAACTGCAGTATCCAGAATACTGCTGATGTAATGGAAAGTAAACATAAGGAAATGTTTTGGGTTTTTTTTCATCCTATTATTTCCAACCGAAAGAAAATGTTGAATAGGTCTCTAGTCATTGTGTGTGTTCAGTGAGTGGTGCTCTTTCTCCCCTCATTTTGCCAATTTTAAAAAGCAATAGATAGATAGATGGATAATTTTAATAGCCACACGACCAAGGCCGGTGGAATTTGTTTTTGGTACACTCTACACCCTGCAGCACAATACATACATGGACAACAACAGACACTCCACATCACGAACAATACAGTTACACAATAACGGAAATAAACATATCAGGCCTAACAGGTGAATGGTGGTATTTATGCCAATGGTGTGTGAGGAGGGGGACTACAGGGAGGAATTCAGAGTCCTGATGGCTAGGGGGAAAAAACTGCTTGCGAAGCGTTTAGTCTTAGTTGACAGTGACCTGTAGCGCCTCCCTGAGGGAAGGAGCTGGAAGAGGTGGTGAGCAGGATGTGAGGGGTCAGAGGTGATCTTCCCTGCTCGCTTTACAGTCCGGTTAGAATGCAGAGATTCAACTGAGGGGAGTGGGTTGCCTATGATTTTGGATGCCTTGTTGACAATCCGCTGCAGTTTTTTCCGTGTTTGATTTTCCGTGCCGCCGTACTATACTGTAATAGAAGATGTTATGATGGACTCGATAACGGCTGAGTAAAACAGAACGAGCAGTTGATGTTTGGTCCGGTATTTTTTAAGCTGCCTAAGAAAGTAAAGTCGCTGTTGGGCTTTTGCGATGATGTGTTCAGTGTTAGTTTTCCACTTCAGGTTATTGCTGATGCATGTTCCAAGGAATTTAAAAGAGTCGGTGGTGGTGACGGGGTCTCTGTTCATTTGAATGGGTGTTTTAGGATTCAGTGTGCATCGGAGGTCAATAATGACTTCTTGGGTTTTGGCTGTATTAAGCAGAAGATTGTCGTTTGCACACCAAGTGACAGCCTGGTCTACTTCAGTGCGGTACCGGGTTTCATCATTGTTGGAGATGTAGAAAATATGAAATGTAGAAAATATTATAGATAACATCAGTATCTCACTGCACCACTTTTGCCCACAGAATAACATCAGTTCACTGGGGCAAGAACTCAAAAATGTGTTCAGTGGGAATGCTGCTCAGGTTGATTTCTCTCTTCTTCTTTTTTTTTTGTGGATTTTTCCCCCTTTTTCTCCCCAATTGTACCTGTCCAATTACCCCATTCTCCCGAGCTGTCCCGGTTGCACGTGCCTCCTCCGATACAGGTGGAGTCACCGGCTGCTTCTTTTCACCTGACAGTGAGGAGTTTCGCCAGGGGGACGTAGCACGTGGGAGGATCACGCTATTCCCCCCAGTTCCCCGCCCCCCCGAACAGGTGCCCCGACCAACCAGAGAAGGCGCTATTGCAGCGACCAGAACACATACCCACATCTTGCTTCCCGACCACAGTCACGACCAATTGTTTCTGTAGGGGCGTCTGACCAACCCGAAGGTAACACGGGGATTTGAACTGGTGATTCCCGTGTTGGTAGGCAACGGTATAGACCGCTAACGCTACCCGGACACGCCCCACTCATGTTGATTTCAAGGCAACCCACTGTTTTGTTGTTTGTAGATGGTGGACCTCCGCTCCAAGTAGCCCATTCAGTCCCACCCCACAGATAAATAGATTGAGTTCTTGTGATTTTCTAGGCCACTACATTAAGCAAAATTTATTGTCGTGTTCATGACACCATCACAAGACGATCCTGGCTTTGCGGCAAAGGACATTGTCCTGTTAAAAAAAAAAAATCCGTTTATGGATTAGATTCATTTGCAGTTGCTCATGTAGCAGACAGTGTTATCCAAGATATCTTACAACAAGAGTCTGCAATTAGGCGATAGATTCATGCGTCAACCTCCAGGCATCTTGGAGCACTAAGCAGTAATCATATTATGGCCAATAATGCATCTCGTGTCAAGTTCAATTAGTCTAAATCTTCAGAAGGTAGATCATCTACAGCTGTGCGAGAAATAATAGGACATTCAAACTAGAAATTGGTTTGACATCGCCCTAAATCGATATAACAGTCATGCTTGGAGACCATCTAATTATAACCAATGTTAGAGCTTGAACGGTGTCATCAGTCCAAAGGCTTATTTTAATATGTGGTTGTATCGTTTTGGCAACCTTCAATTTCAAAAGGTTCATTATTTACATCAACCTTCAGTTACATCATTTGATGGACCGGCCATGAGTGAGATATCCATCTGAAGCCCTGCTCTATTCGCACCAGCACCAAATGTCAAACCAGGCTGAAATTTTTCATCGTTGGTTGTCAGATAAAAGCAGGAGGGTATAATGGAAATGAATGAGGAGCCATTTTCATGACATGCCACGGCTCTATGGTGGAAAAACTGTATGTGCAAAAAACCCAGCAGCTTTGCAGAAGTGGTTCTGTCAAACCAGTGCACCGGGCACCCGCCATACCTCATTTAAAGGCACCTTTTTATTTTCTTGCCCTGTTCTCCTTCACATACACAGTCCCTATTTCAAATGTCCCAAGTGTCTCATCTGTCTTGTCTCCTTCATCCACACTGACAGAAGCGATTTAACAGGCAAACTCAGGAAGGAGTCAAAGCGTGCCCTTGGAGTCACCTTTTCAGGCATTTTCAAGGGACGAGTAGCCATGCCTGTCATTGAGTTATGGGCAAGGAATAACAGTTTGCAAAAAAGTTTTTTTTTCAGCCTTTCTCAAAGTCGGATAAATGCTATGTTGAAACAAAATGCAGCTTCTACTGGAGTTTGTACATTCAGACCCCCCCCCCTTTTTCTCCCCAATTGCATTTGGCCAATTACCCTATTTTCCAAGGCGTCCTGGTCGCTGCTCCTACCCCTCTGCTGATCCAGGGGAGGGCTGCAGACTACCACGTGTCTCCTCCGATACATGTGGGGTCGCCAGCCGCTTCTTTTCACCTGACAGTGAGGAGTTTTGGCACGGGGACGTAGCACGTGGGAGGATCACGCTATTCCCCCCAGTTCCCCCTCCCCCCCGAACAGGCGCTCGACCGACCAGAGGAGGCGCTAGTGCAGCGACCAGGACACATACCCACATCCGGCTTCCCACCCACAGACACTGCCAATTGTGTCTGTAGGGACGCCCAACCAAGCCAAGGTAACACAGGGATTCGAACTGGCGATCCCAGTGTTGGTAGGCAATAGAATAGACCGCTACGCTACCCAGACGCCTGTATATTCAGACTTGAATACAAAGTTAAGTTTTTTCCAGTCTAGTACCCTACAAAAGCAAGTACACTGTCATAATTCCTCTGCCAAAAGTCAGAGGACAAAGTTAATTGAAGAGAGAAGTGACTTTTCTGACTTGACAACTCTCGTTTTAGCCAACTCTCATTTTAGCTAAGTCCTCTCCAGAGCGGGGGTAAAAGCAAGGCTGGGTTGGCTACAGCTATTGCTGCAATGTCAGTGGGCAGCTTGCTGTGAAAGCTTTTTTTATATGCTTTTCAGAGGTGTGTGCACGCTCCATTTTCCATCCTTGTGTATGCCTGCTTGTATGCATGTATTGAGGTCACTGAATCTGAATGACAGTGATAGCCCACCTTGTACATACGCAATTACCAGAGACAATCTGGTAGCATGGGACTCTTTCTGTCAGTGTATCTCCATGGGAGACAGCCAACATCGATGGTGATGGGAGACCATAAATATTCATGTCGTCACCATGAAAAGGGTAAAAAAACAAAAAAAAACAAGTATAAGAACACGCTGCCAAAATTTAAACCTATAACAAACACAGTGGTAACAAGAATTATAGTGGGATGCTCAGTTTCACTGTATGTCTTGTTACAGTGTTCGTTAAATAGACTGATTGTAAATGCACAGGACATTTCTAATCATGCCCCCAGGGTATATTTGATTTTCAATTAAGTTCTCACAAAAGATATTTGGAACGTCACGCGAAGCATTAAAGCTGTGTCAAATGTTAATTTAGGGGGATTTAATTGGCCCCCAAAATCATTAAATTAATTGATCAATTGTCTGTCAGATGCAATAACATTTTTTTTAACCTTAAGGCAAAGTACTCGTTTAACGTATGACTACATTTCCTCTTGAATGGGATTTGAAACAATATGTAACTATAGGTACGCCAGTTAGAGTTCTGTCTCTCGATAACGTCAAACAATGTAACGCTCAGGTGATTGAATGGTCACTGTATTTATCTGTAGCTATATATTTTCTTAAAGATGACGAGGTTTGGATTAGATATGTTTTTACAGCTGAAAGTAGTAGTAGTAGTAATAGTAGTAGTATTTGCTTTCTTTTGCATATTGCATATTGCAGTAGTATAAAGTGCTTGCATATTACAGCATCAGAGCCAGTTAAGGTGCATCATTTGTGCATTAACATTATAACATTTATGTATTAGTTGATATTTGCATTCCAACTTTACCCTCCTCTCTAAACGCTGAATGACATACTTGAGATTTTGTAAGTACCATCTGGGCTGCCATGGCTTAATGAGATGGAGGCAGTCTGATATTGACTCCTCTGGGAGTGTTGCTGGATGACATAAAAAAGGCTGGTGCAGAGTTGGCTCTTGGGCCGTGCAGACATGGACACTGATACCGGGCAAATGCAGCGCCGTGGTACACCAGATCTACAAATGGAAAGCAAGAGTGAAACACAATATTAACAGCAATGCAGGGAACTGGAAGGCTGCAGCAGCGGTCTTCTAGAAAAGCGCACATTAATATTTCATGAAACAGTGTTATGATGCATCTTTGCAATAGGTTCGACACTGCCTTAAGAAGACCCGTCACTGAGTCTCATAACATGCAGTTATGTTGCATTTTAAATATAAATATCACCCACTGGCCTATGTGCTATTTGAAATGTAAGCACTTATACATAATTCTGGACGGCGTGGCTTTTGTCTCCCATTTTCTGGATCACATTAAAGCTGTTATAGGCTAGGCAGGCTTCCACTAAAGGGAAACAAATTGCTTGTGGTATCAATATTCTGGGTTGGCGGGCAGAGCCTGAGCTGAGCCCCAAAACTGGCAGCAGTGCATGGCTGAGGACACACACACACACACACACACACACACACACACACACACACACACACACACACACACACACACACACACATACACACACACACACACACACACACACACACACAGCGTGCACAGGGAGGAGGATTGAGAGGCTATAAATACACAGGGTAATGAAAGTGTGGTGTCACTGTCATCCTTGTGCTCAGGGACAAAGCGACTGTGACTACAGGCAACATTTTCACATTTTGGAACACAGACACACACACACACACACACACACACACACACACACACACACACACACACACACACACACACACACACACACACACACACACACTCCATGCAGATGGGATGCGTTACAGGCTCAGGTCACCGAATTAATAGTGCAGTCAAATCTTGAAATAGTTGTAAATCCAGTTTGAAAATAAGCAAATTGCTTATTTAATTTGATTCCATTCTCAGAAATGTCAGCATGTTTGTCAGGGTTTATTGTTTGTGTATCTCAAGGAGATAATCAAATACAAGTAGCAAAGCAGATGTTGTAGAACAGCGAAAGAGCGATGGGATGAGATAAAAAGCACAGAGGCAATGAAACATGTTGCTGAAAGAGAAATTAAATGGTAACGTTCACCATAAAACATGCAATAATTAGTCCTATATCTGGATTAAATTGATCTGGTGAGCCAAAATAAAACTGATCATATTGCCCAGTTCCTTAGTTCGCTCTTAACGGACTTGGTAAATGGTCTTACTCGGCGGATGGATGCGGGTGACTAATCCCAGCTGTGTTTGGCTCAGTTGTGCGTCTGGGTTGTTAAAATGATTCTGGCCCCAGGCTGGGAAAGTGTTACCTCGCCATTTAGTGTTTGTCTGATGAGATGATTGGGGCAGTTTTCTGTTAATGCCATATGGTCACCTATGCGTACGTGTCTCATGCCAAACAATACATTTTTGAAGCATGAGAGCTGGCATATAAGAGACCTGACTCCAGATAAAAGCCACGAGAGGCCCTCATGCATCCGAACCCCGCTGGTCCTATTGGACATTTCCAGAATGATCCTGGCAGCTCTGTTTACTGGCAGATAACATTTGTTCAGTCTCTCGTTCAGTTTGCACAGGGTCTGTTGTCAGCTGAAGAATGTGACACTTTTTTTCCCCCCTTTTTCTCCCCAATTGTATCCGGCTAATTACCCCACTCTTCCGAGCCGTCCCGGTTGCTGCTCCACCCCCTCCGCCGATCCGGGGAGGGCTGCAGACTACCGCGTGCCTCCTCCGATACATGTGGAGTCGCCAGCCACTTCTTTTCACCTGACAGTGAGGAGTTTTGCCAGGGAGACGTAGAGCGTGGGAGGATCACACTATTCCCCCCAGTTCCCCCTCCCCCCTGAACGGGCACCCCGAGCGACCAGGGGAGGCGCTGGTGCAGCAACCAGGACACATACCCACATCCGGCTTCCCACCCGCAGACACAGCCGGAGGTAACATGCCGGAGGTAACATTGGGATTCGAACCTGCGATCCCCGTGTTGGTAGGCAACGGAATAGACCGCTAACGCCACCCGGACGCCAGAATGTGACACATCTTTAATTTCATACTCGCTGTATTTTTTCCCAAACAGGGTTTCTTTGATTACATTGCCGGTGTTGTTTTTTTAATTGCGTGCCCCGTTATTGTGGAAATGGGTGAGGGAATTGAGTCTGCAGCCCTAATAGTAATCAATTTGTGTGTAGCCGGCCTAAATCAATACTTAGTGGCAGAGTGTCAAGTCAATGATATTGAAAGGTTTCCTGCTGCCTGTGACTTTATAGGTATCAGCCGCCTGTTTGACCACTAATGGCACCAACAGAGCAGAGAAAGAGAGGCGGGCCCCTGCATTGTTTGTGTCGCGTGTTCATCCATCGTGCACGTGAGGACGCACATACACACCGTGAGCACGGGGGCGACGTATTACCACATTGTTTGAGTTGATCAATCAGGGCAGGAATTAAAGCACATAATTTCATCTGATCAATTTTACTCCATTGGAAAATGCTTAAGCTCACGTCCATCCGGGCCCGTGTGTTCACTAGAGGTCATCCTAAATCAGTGCAGACACTTTAATCGAAGTGGAGTTTGTTTTGTTTTTGCATTTAATTGATACGTGTAAATGAATGAAACAGGCAGCTTCTCCACTTTGCTGGGTTTGATCGACTAACAGACAGTCTACTCTCAGCAGTCGAGCTGTAGCAAAATATCAGCTGCTTCAAAGGGATCATTTGGTTCCAGGGGTTTTCGTGTCCTACTTACATAGTCAAAAAACCTGTGGATACCTTTTTTTTTTTTTTAATGTCTGTGCGTGCAGTTTGAAGGAAGGCTGAGCGGTGTGTTTAGCCCAGCTTTGCCCCATTGCTGGATGTCTACCGGGATCATTAGCGGCTCCTCTCAACAGAAGGGAAGCGCACCGTCTCTGAAGCCGCTCGTTTGTACTTTTTACTCATTCCCCCAGCGTTGGCCATTTCTCTTGACCGCCGTTTGCACAAGCACGTGCAAAATCGTAAAATTTAGACGACTCTTTTAGCTATTTTTTCGTAGCGTGTCTTCTTCTGCGACGGAAGAAGGCCGATATGTGTGCGTAACACATGCACAAACACATTGCGCCTCCTCGTTCCTTGTTAAGGTGGCTTATTCTAGGACTCTGGTGACAGTGCGTGCCCATCATTTGGACACTAATATGTTTTGACAGTGCTCATTGCCCAAAAAAGCACAAAGTATATATATATATATATATATATATATATATATATATACACTACCGTTCAAAAGTTTGGGATCACCCAAACAATTTTGTGTTTTCCATGAAAAGTCACACTTATTCACCACCATATGTTGTGAAATGAATAGAAAATAGAGTCAAGACATTGACAAGGTTAAAAATAATGATTTGTATTTGAAATAAGATTTTTTTACATCAAACTTTGCTTTCGTCAAAGAATCCTCCATTTGCAGCAATTACAGCATTGCAGACCTTTGGCATTCTAGCTGTTAATTTGTTGAGGTAATCTGGAGAAATTGCACCCCACGCTTCCGGAAGCAGCTCCCACAAGTTGGATTGGTTGGATGGGCACTTCTTTGAGCAGATTGAGTTTCTGGAGCATCACATTTGTGGGGTCAATTAAACGCTCAAAATGGCCAGAAAAAGAGAACTTTCATCTGAAACTCGACAGTCTATTCTTGTTCTTAGAAATGAAGGCTATTCCATGCGAGAAATTGCTAAGAAATTGAAGATTTCCTACCCCGGTGTGTACTACTCCCTTCAGAGGACAGCACAAACAGGCTCTAACCAGAGTAGAAAAAGAAGTGGGAGGCCGCGTTGCACAACTGAGCAAGAAGATAAGTACATTGGAGTCTCTAGTTTGAGAAACAGACGCCTCACAGGTCCCCAACTGGCATCTTCATTAAATAGTACCTGTTAGAGCCTGTTTGTGCTGTCCTCTGAAGGGAGTAGTACACACCGGTGTAGGAAATCTTCAATTTCTTAGCAATTTCTCGCATGGAATAGCCTTCATTTCTAAGAACAAGAATAGACTGTCGAGTTTCAGATGAAAGTTCCCCTTTTCTGGCCATTTTGAGCGTTTAATTGACCCCACAAATGTGATGCTCCAGAAACTCAATCTGCTCAAAGAAGTGCCCATCCAACCAATCCAACTTGTGGGAGCTGCTTCTGGAAGCGTGGGGTGCAATTTCTCCAGATTACCTCAACAAATTAACAGCTAGAATGCCAAAGGTCTGCAATGCTGTAATTGCTGCAAATGGAGGATTCTTTGACGAAAGCAAAGTTTGATGTAAAAAAAATCTTATTTCAAATACAAATCATTATTTCTAACCTTGTCAATGTCTTGACTCTATTTTCTATTCATTTCACAACATATGGTGGTGAATAAGTGTGACTTTTCATGGAAAACACGAAATTGTTTGGGTGATCCCAAACTTTTGAACGGTAGTGTATATATATATATATATATATATATATATATATATATATATATATATATATATATATATATATATATATATAAAAAGAAAAGGTTGGTGTGTGTCTCCCGAGAGGGCACTTTTGATTCCCCGTATCCCCTTGCCAGCTTACTTCATGCCTCACATTGCTCTCAATGGCGTGAAACTCCTTCTGGAGATGTAAGAATATCAACGTGCATGCTTGAGCCTGTCTGTGCACGTGCTCTTTCAATTAGTCCACGAGTGGCTTCTTCTTTTTTTTTTTGTGCGCACACGTACGTGCGTACGTCTGTGTGTATTCGAGTGCTCGTGCGTGTGTGCAGAAGAGCAGCACATGGCATGACATTTGAGCGCGCAAGTATTCCTTCATTTTCCTTTTATTGTTGCTTGCGTTTGTTTATTTATTTTGTCTTCTTTTAAACCTGATTTTTGTGTGTGTGTGTGTGTATTCATGAGCTTTTTCTTTGCTGCTGTCTGAACTAGCTACATCTGAGGACCGGTGCAGCCGCAGCGCATCATCCAGATGAAAGGGATGGAAGCTTGTTTATACACACGGCACACTTAAATTCTATGAGCTTGTTATTGTACTGTTGCTTAGCTTTGGGAGGCTAATTGAAATTTGAGCTCAATACAGGTCGAATGCACATGAGTGTGTGTGTGTGTGTGTGTGTGGGAGTTTGTGTATGACCAACTACCAGACAGAGAGAGGGACCTATTTTTGAAGTGTGAAACTCGTTTGTTCCCTGCTGGTTTCCTTTCGACTAAAGAAGCAGAAGTGGATTTCTAAGACTTATTCCATATCTGGAAATTCATAGTCGCTAAACATTTCAAAGTGTTGTTGTGGCCACTGCTCCAGTCTCTGCTACTTCGTTACTGCTTGCTCTTCTTTTTCTTTTTTTTCCTGCTGAAGACATCTGTCTCTATATCGTGCTCGTCCCTCTGACAGAAGGGCAGTCGAGTCCCAAGGAAGGAGAAAGTATGTGTGTGTGTGTGTGTGTGTGTGTGTGTGTGTGTGTGTGTGTGTGTGTGTGTGTGTATGTGTGTGAGTGATCGCCTTCCAATGTGGAGCGTCAGAGATTGAACATAACCTACAAAGAGAGGCACAAAAAAACAAAAATAACAACAAACAAAAAAAACAGGAGTCTAAAATCACTTAAGTGTCCCTGGCGGTCCCGGCTCGCCGCAAACCGAAGCCGGCGCCGGCGTATCCATGACGACGCCAAGATGGGATCCGCTCTCTCTCAGCCGTTGACTCCTCTCAAGTCAGCGCTGAGTGCTGAGGGAGGAAGCGGAGATAAGGAGGGATTGAATTCAATTTGCTTGTGAGCGACCGCCTGACTCTGGCGTGAATGGAATAAGTAGGCTACGCTATAAGCTACACTAGAGTGGCGCGCCGAAAAGAGGGGAGAGGCTTGAGTATTAATGCTGTCATGGTTAAGGTCCTTCTCTCTCCCCAGAGGTTTGAAGATAATTAAGATGCACTGTGTTGCCCGCTTTAATGAGCTTAAGAGTGCCCCATAGATGTGTTAATTTGGTTCCCTGCATTTTTTTTGGTCACTTTTTTTCTTCTCTTTAATAAGAGTCTTTAGGAAAAATGGGGATTTTATGTCTTAAGTGATGTCTTTTTTTCTGGAAAGTGGAGCAAAAAAAAAAAAAATCCATTGACCGAGCACTGTAAACGTTTAAGGTCTTGCCAGTTTGCTGTCGCTGTCATGTTCGAAAAGAAAAATCCAGGGGCTGCTGCGTTTACTTACATCGATTATTGTCAAAACACAAATGGCACCTGACTGCCCGGTGCTGATGAGACTGAAAACGTGCCTCAGGCTGCAATGAGGCCGATGCGCTGAGCGCCTCCTGCACACCTGTATGAGTGAATTTAATGCAGCCTGCTTTGTTGATAAGGATTTATATTGTTATCTGTGGAAAAAGGGAACAGGTGTGTTTTGTCACAGGTTTTCTGTCCTGCTCACTTTGATCTGACTCCCCAAAACAATAGCAATTTCCATCTGTGTCCCATTAGTCAGACAGAAACATCGCAGACACACATGCTTTCCCAGCTGCTTTCACTTTCTTTTTTTACTTAGACAAAAAGAGGGGAGCTGTCTCTCTCTATCCATCTAACAGTCAAATGTTGTATATCGGCAGCAAGTGTAAGCCCTACACCAAGTTTGCCTCCCATCACAAATTAATAGTCCATGGGCCAGACGATATTTCGGTACACTCAAGGTGGCAAAACTTACTTATAATTTTTGAAAGGATCCATGTCTGTAGATGATATTTTGGTATGATAACCATTCCTGAGTGGCAGCTGTATCACAGTTATCAGCTCATGAAGTTAACCACCCGCTAAACTAAATTGCATTTTAGACGCTGGTGCATATCCTGGTTTAGCCTCATGGTCAGGACATTTTTCAATGTTCTATAATATTGTCTTTGGTATCATTTTAAAGGGGACCTTCTTAGCTTTCATTCAAGCCCTGTTGTTGATATTTCTCACAAATATAGAGGTCACTTGAGCTCTTCAACCCGTCAATAACACACATCTTTCTGCCATTTTCGCCTAAACTATATACTTTCTTTTAGCCCTGTGGCATCTAGGAATATCAGGGACACAAAACACAAAAACTGGAATACTCACAGGACTGTAAAGATTCAGAAAATGTATAATATACCCATACTATTTCATTGTGTGAGGTGATTGTGAGCCTTAAATGAGAACTAGACCAAAGCCAGTTAGGTCACAAACTGGTCTCTATACATTTGTTTAAATACACAATCAAAATACATGATAAAAAGGAATACCATAGTGAGGTAATGAACTATTTTAATATTTTAAACAACATTGACATTTACATATACTTAGTCAATGATACATGTAATCCCATATCATTAGTGGGTATATGTAATGGTAATGGGTAGGGTAATGGGTATATGTGAATATGGTTACATTATTGTTATCAAGCTCTGGGTAACCAAGTCCAGAATCAACATCCTGTGCATCAATAGACTACTACCACAGTAATACCATCAGAATCATCACACTGTCATTCATCAAACTGCTCGTTTCTCTCATCATCTGACTCCCCAAGTTCAAAGTCCAGTTCTGGACCATCCTGCTGTTTTTGGTTACTGCAGGTCTGTAACCTGCACATGTCTGTGCATGGAAGTCCATTTGACAGGCATATGCAGCTTGGCATTTTGCATGAATGCACACACTTGCATGTTAGCATTTCCAAGACCACATCTGGTGCAGGTAAATGGCCAGCTTGCCTTCATCGTCTGTCCATCCATACTCAGTAGGGCTTGGCACCACAGGGTTAGCCTGCAGACAGCACTTCCATATTGCTGCCTGATAGTTGGCTCGTTGAACATGCATAAAGAGACAGTCTCTACATGGTGGCAGCTGGCTGGACTCAACCTCTCCGCTTTTGGTGCAGAAGAGCTGGTAACGCAGTTTGTTCACCTCAGCAGTGCTGCTATTAGCAACATACATCCGACAGGTGAACTGCTCAATTTTCTGGAACAGCTCATCACTCACATTCCATGTCTGTCCCAGTTGACTAAAAGTCTCTTGGCAGGAAGTGTGCTTTCTCACTATCTTCAGGGCATTCAGCTTCCCTCGACCAGCGAATGCACTGACAGTGTCGCAGCCTGTTAAGGCATGTAAGCCAATTAGGCTGTCACAGATGCTGTCTCCAAGTGAACTTGCCAGTTTGGTGATGTCGACAAACCGTGTGCGGTTCTGAGTCCCACACTTCTGGTAGATGGGACAGGTGATGTCCTTCTGGAAGCCAAGACAAAGCACCATGACATCAGTGTCCTCAGCTGTGATGATAACTGACTTTGAGCCCGCATTTGCTGCATGCAATGCATGCAGGAGCATACGGATGTCAGCTTCTTCTTGTGTGGAGTGCAGTTCTGCTGCTTCCTCACACCCATCTTCTGTCAACTTGTAGCAGGTTTCCTCACAGGTCATGTACAACACCTTGCCATGCAGCATAGCTCTGTATCGTGGGAGTTTCCACTCTTCCACCAGAAACTTGATGAGACTGGTCTTGTTGGAGGAACTGCACAGAAATTTTCTCCACTGCTGGACGTGGTGTCCCCCTGCAAGATTCTTGTACTGGAGAGTGATGTCTCCACCCCGGTTCAGTCGTTCAGCATCTTTGATCGAAGTCTGGTGATAGACATCAAAAACAACATCAATCCTCCCACTCTGTGCTCCCTCATGGAGGACCTGGGTCAACGCTGACTCTGCCACCTGTGCAAAGGTTTTGTTGTTGCCATTCATTTTTTGGACCAGGCTCATCCCATCAATGATGGAAGTAGATGGGATTGGGATGTCTTCTGCAGGAGATACATTCTTTTCAAGCTCTCTGGCAAGTGCAGCCTTGTTTGTTTTTCGTAAGGACCCATCAGCATTTGCCAGTGCCCATGGTAGTGGGCCCAATGGGTAGGCAAGGACATCCTTCAGATTCACCTTCCTGCTTTCAGCCACCAGGATCATGTGACTGAAAAGGTTTCTATCTGCCTTCAGAACCACATCCTGTGCTTTCTTTCCATGAGCTTGTTTTGTGCTGACATTGGAGAATGTTTTCAGACTTTGCTTGGTCATCTTGTCGTGGAATTTCACAGGTGGTGGGTCTGCATCTAACCTTGTTTGCTGGAATGCTTGGTAGGCCTCTTCTCCTTTCTCAAGAGCGCTCAAGAGATCTATGGTCACATCAGGTGGAGCCATGTTGCCAGTGGAGAGGCTAACCAAATCAATCTCATCAGGGGACATAGGATTGAGCCAGTTATTCTCCATAAGGTCCATGAGAGACTGGACATCTGCTTCATCTCTCTTGATCCTTGGACTCTGTAGATCTGGATGAGACCATTTGCACCTGCCTTGACCTGTCAGGTCTCTCAGCTGTCTGAGGTACATGCTTCTATACTCAGCTGTGAGATAATATTTGGTCACAGCTCCTGGCTTCAAGCTGAATCCCTTTGTCCCTCCAGCTGTTTGGGTGTCTTTGTTCACCGTTTCTTCTATAGCTTGGTCAACAGGGATTCGGCCAAAGGGATTGGTGGAGCCCAGTTGGACTGAGAAGCCTCCTTCCATGAATTCTGTGTACACATCTGGGTGTGTGATGGGCAGCTCAGACATCTGGGCGTAGTAGTAGGGGAGGTAGCGTGCATAATTCATCCTGTCATAAGCAAAGCACCATGGGATCATTGCTCGAATGCTAGCCAAGTGTAGCATCCAGTCTCCCTCTCTGGATGCTCGGATGAGCCCCAACAAGATTTCAACCATGTCCAAATAGGACATCCAGAAGTTTGAGAGGCTGCCGTTTCCACCTCTAAGGAACTCACGGTAGACTTCAAATAGATCCATGATGCGTGTACAAGAGCTGTTCTCGAGGACCTCCTTCAAAGCATGTTGTGAGACTTCTTTCCCAAGGCTGTCAATGGTCTTCAGTGTCTCATTCAGGTGAACCATGTCATTCCTGTGAGTTTCTTCCAACCAGGACAGGAAACCATTCAAGGTCAGTCGCATGAGAGCCTCATACAGGAGCTTGTGTAGTCGCACTGCCCTGTTGTACTTGCGGCCATCCATAACACCAGCAATTGAGCCTTCGGCAATCATGCCAGACTCAATGCAGAGGTCTTTGAGTCCAGCATCTTGGAAACGCTTTCCTATTATTGCCAGCAGTGTGCAGATGGTGTGGAATACCCCAAGCCTAACGATGACATCATGGAACTTGTCATGGTGTTTCCATGTGATCTCGACAGCCTTCGCATACAGGGCTTGGTCAAAGACACAGGCAATCTTCCTCAGGCCTAAGCACTGCATGATGCTCAGTGACTGGTTAAGCACCTCGTTGACAGTAGACATTTGTGTCGCTGGAGCATTGATGGTAGGCAGATAGCCTATATTGTCGGGGATGACCGTCATCTCTCCTCGAGTCAGGATGTTGAAGCCTGTCCAGCTGCTGACTGACTGTTCTTCTTGTTGTGACATGCGTGCTAGGACCCAAAGAAGGTTTCTCTCTCTGGCAAGCTTAGTATTGGCTGCAGTATCGGCATCTGACTTTTTGCTTTGTGGTGGCCCTACCCGTTGTCCAGCATTGTAAGTTGGTAACATTGGTGGGGGTCCATCAATGCTTCTCTTCTTTGTTTTGGGAACAGTGGGCATGGGTTGGACAGGAAGTGGGTTGACTGGCTTTGCTTGCACAGCAATCCCATTGACTCTGTGAGATGTTCCCTCACCACTGACAGTTTCTTCAAGACGGTCGATATTGTCCCAGGCTAAAGTTGTGAATATGCCAGGATGGATGTTAGCTGGAAGGGCAATGCCACTCCCTGATGATGAGAGTTTCTGGAGACACAGGGCAGTGTTGATCTCTTCCATCTGTGAATAGGACACACTGTGACCAAGTCGGTTGAGGATGTTTATCAACTCTACATTTCCTGTCAACGATTTGACACTGAATGGTAGAACAATGTGCTTGGAAGGCTTGGTATTTCCACATGTCACTGCATATACTATGTCATGGCCAAATGACTGCAGAAGGCACTGCACTCTCTGGGATGCATGATCAGGATCATTTGAGCCTGTGAGTAGAGAGTACAGGAAGATAATGAGCGACTCTGGAATGGTAGGACATTCTGCTTCTGGTCTGACTTCAGGCGGCCAGGTTTGAGGAACATCTTGACTTTTAATGTCTGCTCTCAATTTGATGGCTGCTTTGGCTATAACATCTTGTGCACTGACACTTTTCAGGGTCTGCAGCTCCCTTTTGAGAGACTGATTTTCTTTGGCAAGTTCCCTCATGGACAAGTTATCGGGATAGAGGAGGAATTTTCCTTTCTCATCAGGGAATATCTGCAAGGCTCCTGCAAACTCACTCTCCAGGTTTCGCCTTATGTGCTTCTTGGTTGATTCCTTGACTTGGGCAATGCCTTGGGAGTTCATTGAAGCTACCAGTCTAGAAGAGAGATCAGTCATTGTCATCACTTGAGGATTGCCAAAAAGCTCCATCCTGATGAAGAGGAACAGCTCATTGTATGCCTTATTCACAGCAGCTTCATACTGGGCTGCAGCATCATCATCTTCATTGCTGGCAACCTCTCCTTTGGAAACCTGTTCTTTGGTGTAAAGTCTATAGCATGACCTGTGGTAGTGCCCTTCAGCTGCTACAAGGTCTCTACTCACGATGGCAAGGATTCTGCTGTCCCTTTTCTTTGTGGCTGCACTCCTGATCTTTGCATCAGCTCGCAGTTCTCGACACTGCACCAGTACTTCTCTTGTATTCTGTCTCTTGGAATATTTGCTGTTTTTCTGACAAAATATGCACTCTGCATCATAAGTCCTAGATGTACTTGGAGCATGTCGAGCTACTCTCTTAGATTGTTTCTCTTCAGCAGAGACACAACTTTTCTTTTCTTTTGCAAGGAGGCCATCAAGAATTTGCTTCATAGTGAAGATACTGTGACACTTTCTGTGGTAGTAGATTGCTGGAATCTGTCCCTCAGGAATGTCTTTTGCCAGTTTCAAAACTGGTGCATGATTTCGTATCTGAGCTGCCCTGAGCAGAGTTCTCCATGAGTCGACACTTTGTAGTGAAACCAGCTTATCTGTATCATCAGAACAGTGGATAATGCACTCCACCCGTGGGCGCTTTGGTATTGGGTAAAAACTTGCTTGTTCACCAGTGGCCATATTCAGTCAGTTTTCACCTGCCACATACAAACAAATACATGTAACTTAAGTGTATGACCACTACTAAAACAAAGTTTACTTTGCTTCACCAGCGTCATATTACCATTATTTATCTTACATAGCCACAAATAGATACATTACCTAGTTGCTATGCAACAGCTGTATTTTGTCCACATGAGGCCGCTAAAATCAACACAAGATGAAAGTTCCTCGTAGCCACTTTAACTAATCATATTAACATATACATTAAAAGAACATGCTAACATTATGGGAAATTAGCTTACAATCTTCTCCAGAGTGAGACAAGAAGATAGATACCAGTTTCCTCTATATGTGTTTAGTAGAAAGCTATCTGGCTGCACGTTAGCCTAGCTTAGCACAATGAATGGAAGTACACAGTACTGTTTATCCTTGGTTGTTGGCCAACTAAGAACTGTCCCAGAGTTTAAGCTAGGCTAATCAGTACCAGGGGTGTTGAAATGCTATATTTGTAAAAATCTGGGCAAATACACAATCGTGAGAGGCACAGAAACAGGTTTCCTGAAAGAAAAATGAAATAGCTGCTCATTTGGAAAGGTTATCATGTATTATTTTACTTCTGTTAGTGTACCAAATAAAATGGCACCAGTGAAGTGGTGTCACCTTGGGTGATATCGATATCTGGTCTGACCCATGGACTAACTGGCTTTGGTCTAGTTAGTTTCTTAGTAATAATGCCCTTCTAATTTAAGGTTCACAATCACCTCACACAATGAAATAGTATGGGTATATTATACATTTCCTGAATCTTTACAGTCCTGTGAGTATTCCAGTTTTTGTGTTTTGTGTCCCTGATTTTCCTAGATGCCACAGGGCTAAAAGAAAGTATATAGTTTAGGCGAACATTGCAGAAAGATGTGTGTTATTGACGGGTTGAAGAGCTCAAGTGACCTCTATATTTGTGAGAAATATCCACAACAGGGCTTGAATGAAAGCTAAGAAGGTCCCCTTTAAAATGATACCAAAGACAATATTATAGAACATTGAAAAATGTCCTGACCATGAGGCTAAACCAGGATATGCACCAGCGTCTAAAATGCAATTTAGTTTAGCGGGTGGTTAACTTCATGAGCTGATAACTGTGATACAGCTGCCACTCAGGAATGGTTATCATACCAAAATATCATCTACAGACATGGATCCTTTCAAAAATTATAAGTAAGTTTTGCCACCTTGAGTGTACCGAAATAGGAAATTTTGGGCTCTGCCCCATGGACTATAATAGAAAATGTGAAAATGATGCAGCCAGCCTATTTAGAAATGCAGGCAGAAGCATTGTGAGTGGCTCGTCTAGTGCGGTGATTGGGTTAGCCTGCATACTGGACTGAAACACAAGCTGTTTATATGAAAGCAGGGGAAGAGAGCTTGTGGAATAAAAATCCAATAATAAAAATGTACACCCCTCCCCACCCACCCACCCCACCCTACCCTGGGAATAAACAGTGGACAATTTCCTCAGTTTCCATGTTAAATTCAGCTTTGGCCCATCAACCCCAAACTACCACCACCAAACTTATCATCTATGGATCAGGCTCCCTCCCCCTCGGGCTCGCCGTCTCAAATGATCCCCTTCTCATCACTGTCAGCTTGGCTGCCTGATGCATGCAGGCAGTACACTTAGCAGAGGACCCAAGAGAATTACTTTCACCACAGCCTTCACTGACCCTCTTATACCAGCAAAATACACAACAGTGTGGGAATTTTCCCTTCCCACCAGATAGTCTCTGGACAACAACGGACAGCAGCTGTGATCGTGTGTTAATGCTTGAGCCTCCGGGTTGTTTGTTTCCCCAAAGAGAGTCCAATAGTAACAGGATCTACACAACTATTCTCATAAAATCCCCATTAAATTCCCTAGAAAAACCCCCAAAACTAATATGGCCATTTCAGTCCTTCACAGCCTTGATAAGAATTTTCAAATGTCTCGATTAGATTGCCGTAAGCTTTCAAATGGGTCCACACGTACCAAAAGTTAGTTGTCCTAAAGATCTGGGTTTGATTTCAAGCTTTTTAGAGTGGCTGACTTAACAGAAAATTACTTTCCCAGCCAAAAAAAAAAAATCTTTCTAATCCTCTGCTGGTCTGTATATGTAGGTCTATCCTGTCAGGTAGATTTACCACCCAATGATAGGGCAGCACGGTGGCCCAGTGGTTAGCACTGTTGCCTTACAGCAAGAAGGTCCTGGGTTCGAACCCCAGGCCATCCCAGGTGTGCTTTCCGTGTGGAGTTTGCATGTTCTCCCCGTGTCTGTGTGGGTTTCCTCCGGCTGCTCCGGGTTCCCCCACCATCAAAAAGACATGCATGTTAGGGTTAATGCTCCTGTCTGTGCCCCTGAGCAAGGCAATGGAAAGAAGAACTGGAGTTGGTTCCCAGGTGCTGCAGCTGCCCACTGCTGCTATACAATGGGATGGGTTAAATACAGAAAACAAATTCACTGTAACCAAACAACTGTACAATGACTAGATAAAGTGGCTTTCTCCTTAATCTGCGGGTATGCAGAAGTTATTTCCCTGTTAGAGTAATTCTACTGTATGCTTCTCATAGCCCCCTCATAATCACCAGGACCATGAGACATTTTGTGTGGGAGGACTGAGTTCACCCGTCTGTCTGTGTTTCTCTGTGTAGGTGGAAGAGGTGGTGGATGTGGGGACCTTTGCTGAGGAGGACATCCATATCCCTAGCATCTACATCCACAGGATTGTCCAGGGAGGCAGCTATGAGAAGAGGATAGAGGTACGGGGGGAGGGGCGGGGAGACAACAAACAAACTCATCAAAACAAACACATTTTGATGCAAGCCTGACTGCGTAGTCTGAGCACATAGGTGGCTGAGGTCTGACCTGAGCGGCAGTGGCGCGCTTTCATCTTCCCTTCATAGTTTCTGGGTAGTTTGCCACGAGTATGTGCAGGTCTATAAACAAACACAGTGGAGGAACAATCGGTAAAACGAGATAAGAACTGCTCTCAAAACCCGTACCACAATCCATTATTTTTGACTCCTGTACTGCAAAAACAGTGTATCTGAACAAACCTTACAGGCTTAAAATGACACGGAAATACCTTATCCTGTTTAAAGTATCATTTACTCATCAATAACTGACTATATAAGATTATTTGTCATGATTTAAGTCTTTTTCCTGAGTTATTTTGGGTTATTTTATCTTAAGAGAATGTTTTAAAATACATAAATAGGGAAACATTTCTTGGAGAACTGCTAGTTGGTTTTATCTAATAATCACATGTTCCAGATCAGATAAAACGTCTTAAAATTAGTGCAATTTAACTTGCTTCAAAATTGCTTGTCTTTCAGGTAAACAAGTGATTTTATCTTATTTCGAGAAATCTCAGTTGGAAGATTTCACTGCACCGTCAGACTATTTTGCTTCTTTGGATTATTACTTGAATAATCTAAACTTTTTCTCTATTTTGACTTGGCATTTTTGCTGTGTGTATTGCAGTGGGGCAAAAATCAAACAACTTTAAAGCTGAAATGTGCAAATATTCTCCATTTAAGCCATTATTTTATTCATCCGGATAATGGAGTCAGGAAACATAATCTTAACTGGCATCTTTACCATGGTTTGAGACAATCTCCGGTCTCTGTATACCGCTGTTGACATTGTTTTTCGACCAGGTTGGACAAACCAGCTGGTACGGCAGCAAACACGTGCATGTTGGAAACAACTCCAGCAAGAAAAAAAACCTCATTGGAATGTGAGGTCAATGTGACGATGTGACAAACTATCAGTATTATGGTAGAACAGTTTTGTGATATATTTTGATGAAGTTTGTAAAACATTGGATTACGTACATTAGCTTTGGTCTGAGGATTTTTACAGGGGTGCAGACTATTTACTGGTGAGCTGACTGCCGTTGCATTTTATATAGCACTTTTCTAACGGTAATGGCTGCAACACTTTGTTTTATAGTCCAAGAAAATCATTTGCAGCAGGTCTATTTCTCTCTGGCCCCTACGTTGAAGTATTTTGATGGCGGTGAGCTTTCAATGAATTATATTTAGCCCTGTGATGGCCTGTTGGCCTGTCCAGGGTGTCTCGCCCGCCTGCCGCCCAATGACTGTTGGAATAGGCTCCAGCATCCCGCAACCCTGAGAGCAGGATAAGCGGTTGGGATGATGGATGGATGGATGGATGGATGGATGGATGGATGGATGGATGGATGGATGGAATGTTCGGCTTTTATATTGCTTGTCCAAAAGAATCGCCACATTGTCATCATGTGCCGATAGATAAAATAATGATGTATTAATAGAGAGAGTCACTTATGTTGGCCTTGATTATAATATCAGTTCATTGAAATTCAGTGCCTTGCTGAAAGATTGAAACATTTTGTACCACGGAGAGATTGTTTCCCTTGTCTTTATCGCTCTGTTCACTTTCTTTGTTTCTTTGTTTTCCCAGAAGCGCACAGTAAAGAAAAGCCAAGAAGAGAAGCCCAAACCAAAGAAGGACTCTGATATTGTGCGAGAGAGGATAATTCGCCGGGCTGCTTTGGAGTTTGAAGATGGCATGTATGGTATCCTTCCAGAGAAATTTCCAGCAGTCAGCAAGTTGCACACATTCCCACTGACCCTGTTATGCCCAGTGCTCACAGTGCTCCCTTTCCTTTTCTGAATTGAATGTCAAACCAAGTTTTGCTCATTTCACTTACAAGTTTTAAAGTCAACTTTAAAGAGATGCATTTTTTGAGATATATCATTTGAGAATTTAGTACCGTATTTCCTGGACTATAAATTGCACCAGATTATAAGTCGCACTCAGCAAAAACTGTGTTTTCATGAGGAAAAAACATATATAAGTTGCTTCGGTGTATAAGTTGCATTTATATGGTGGTACCATAGAAATTGAATGACAGTAGAAAGGACATTCCAATTCAAATCAACATAGCACTGCGGCGGCCATTTTAACCACTGCCATTGAAAAGAACTGTGTCCGTTGTAGCAGGCCAACGTCCATATAAACTTCCGCATAAACTGACTTGTGGCATGTTGCGGACTCTCTTTTTTTCTTTTTCTTTTTTTTAAGTCTCAGACTCACTGAGGTGAGGTTTTGCGGTAACGACCAAACGAGCAGTGGAGTAGAACAAACATTTACTGCTACACTGACATGTGTTGGCACCATAACAATTAACAACAATCGCCATTTTCTTCTGAACTACTGAAATGACCACGGCAAACACTTCAATGTCCATTCTACTCTCATTCAATTTCTGTGGGTGGTACAGTATTTTCAAATGAGTCACAAGATTAAACAGCGCCATCTTCCGTTCTTTGGATGGGACGTTAAACCGAGGTCCTGACTCACTGTGGTCATTAAAGATCACATGGCACTTATCGTAAAGAGTCGGGGGTCGCCCCGTGTCCTCGCAGAAATTCCCAACCTGACTCTCTTCGTCTGGCCACCTAATCATCCCCCGTGTAATTCGCTGAATGATTCCTCCCTCTCCGCCTCAAGCTGATGTTTGGTGAACATTCTGGCGCAAATTGGCTGCATCACCAAGGTGGTGGTTGAGGTGAGTTTACGCCCTTCACTGTGAAGTACTTTGGGTGTCAAGATAAAGCACCATATAAATGTAATCCATTATCTAGTGGCCTTAGTTGAAATACAGTGTATTCGTTTGAAAAAATTACATTAAATAAATCGCTTCGGAATATAAGTCGCAGGACCAGCCAGACAAGCCAAGTCAAGTCAAGTCAATTTTATTTGTATAGCCCAATATCACAAATTACAAATTTGCTTCAAGGGGCTTTACAGCAAGACAAGTAAAAAAAACAGCGACATATAGTCCGGGAAATATGGTATCCTCTTTCTTTAGATCTGCTTCACCAATCTTACATTCTGGTTCTTGCAAGGAGCTGTTTCGTCTGCCAAATTTTGCACATTTGTACAGAGATTGATGAGTATCTATCTCTACAATGCTCCTCTACAATAGGATGGGTTAAATGCAGAAAACAAATGTCGGTGTAACCGTACAATGACCAAATAAAGTGGCTCTCTTTCTTTTTCTTTTTTTTCTACATTAATTTTAATGCTAAAGACCCCTTTTAGAAAGAAAGCACATTAACCATCAAGATGTTATCTACAAAAAGTAATAATAATTTGCTCCCTAGAGTGCCTGAAAAGCTTTTTGCTGTCTGATTATCCATTTGAGGCAAGGCAGTTCATTTTGTAAGTTGACTAATAAGTTAACAAAGAGAAAATTGAATGATGGAGTCGCCTTTCATCAAGTTCAAATTTCCACTTTCTGTTCTGATTTCTATCTCTCCACTTACCATACAAATGGGCTACTAAAGAGAGTAGGCCTATAGAGAAAATGTCCAAGGGGAGATCTGTTAAGCAGATAATAGATTGGTTTTATTTGATGCTTGTGCATGTGAAAAGAGGCAGTGCAGTGTGCCCTGGTACGCCAGCCTTCACCACAATACATGCTTGTCGGTGTATGGTCATTCAAGGAGGTCATGATCTTTGACAGAGTCCACCAGCAAACCTTGGTATCGGTATCCCCATGCTGGCCAGCAACTTTATAAAGCCTGACATCACTGTTCACCTTCAGAGTGAGAATGGCATCCTGGGGCTGGTGAGACACCTCTACATTTCCTATCCTTTTCTCTTTAGGTTTCATACTCTCAGTCGCAGGTAAACATATTAATGAGACGCATATTCCAAGCCCTGTGTGAAGACTGCTGCTTTGATCTTCAAAAAGTGATGACTGACTCAATTGTGCGCTGTTTAGTACCCAATTCTTCAACAATATCCTTTCGGTGCAGTCATCCACTTGAAATTTACTGGAATTGTTATATAACAAATTGTGGAGGTTTGACACCTTCTCTTCAACCTCTTCCTGACAGTCATTATTTTGCTGGCTGTGCATTCAACAAAGGCTGCAGCTCCAGCAAAACGTTCCAATCAGTTGTTTTGACAGGAGAATGTAGGCGTCTATGCTAATGCCTCGTTTCTCGAAGTTTCTTCAAATTATAAGCGTTGGTTTTAGAGAGGTCCTTCTAGATCCTCACGTCTCCTCTCTGCTTTGCTCCTCTCGCCCCCTCTCCTTGGCCTTAAGGATTGCTCCTTTTGTTGAAAAGAGAAAATCAATGTCTCATTCAATTGTAGAGATGTGATTGTATCCGTCTCCTGACTGAAAAGCTCATTGTTGGTGAGGCTGAGTGTCCTGATGATGGTGTGTGTGCATGTGCGTGTGTGATTTCTGCTCTCTTTAGGGCCCATACCCCACAGAGGACAAAGTAGACGCAGATCTGATCAATGCTGGTGAGTTGTCTTGTGCAATACAGTCAACATTATTGCTCTGCTTACTTGTGGAAAATATGTGAAAACGTTGGATTTATCCTTCTAATAACCACAAAAAAAAATGCATGGCAAATGATTTTCAAGACCGTAAAGAACTCCGACCGTTTAGATTTGTGGTTAAAATTAGTTTAAGAAGATGTATAGGATCTTTGCATTTCTTGCATGCTATCTAAAGCCCAGTTTTTCATAATGCCAAAAATTAAACCATGTCTCCCCCTGTTTCTTCAGGAAAGGAGACTGTCACTGTTCTTCCTGGAGCAGCCTATTTCTCCAGCGATGAGTCCTTCGCCATGATCAGAGGGTAAGGTCATTATTATTATCTTTTTCCCTTCTTCTCCCCAATTGAATTCGGCCAACTACCCCACTCTTCCAAGCTGGCCCAGTCACTGCTCCACCTCCTCTGCCGATCCTGGAAGGGCCGCGGACTACCACATGCCTCCTCCGATACATGTGGAGTCGCCGGCCGCTTCTTTTAACCTGATAGTGAGGAGTTTCACCAGAGGAACGTAGCGTGTGGGAAGATCACGCTATTCCCCCCAGTGCCCCCTCCCCCCTGAACAGGTGCCCCGACTGACCAGAGGAGGCGCTAATGCAGTGACCAGGACACATACCCACATCCAGCTTCCCACCTGCAGACACGGCCAATTGTGTCTGTAGGGACGCTTGACCAAGCCAGGGGTAACACAGGGGTTCGAACCGACCACCCCTGTGTTGGTAGGCAATGGAATAGACCGCCACGCCACCCGGACACCACTAGTAAGGTCATTATTGGCAAAGTTATCGAAGCTACTGTACTTAATGAAAGGTCCGCAGCTCGATCTCAACAGTGTTGCCTGATTCACTTGTTGCGCAAACTAAATACTCTCTTTTAACACTGGGAGGCCCACCCTTTAAAGGCCTAATGTCAGAATAGTTTATATACTGAAGCCCAAAGCCAGCTGTAACCCTAAAAACAGAGTTTGACCAACAGGGCATTGCCATGATTTGTTACCCCTAGACATTAACAAACGGCTGATGTCAGCCGGTGCAAAGAGACAACAGCCATGCTAATATTCCCTTTGCTCCTATATTGATTTGCTAGCTGTATGCGATGTGGTCCACCTGCCCTCGCTAGAGCATGAGTTCTGTTTGTCCACCCAGCTGAAATCCAATAATGCTCATAAATAGTGTTTTCCAATAGTCACATTTGCAGAGGCCACACAGATCACTGCTCGCCACTCTAAGTCATAGCGCACTACTTTGTGAGTGTGTGTAGGTGTGTGTATGCGTGCCTGTCTGACTGAGACTGTTTGCAAGTGTGGTTGTGTGCACACTTAAAACAGGAGCAGAATTACTGAGGAAGAACCCAACAAAGAGGGGGGTATAGTGGGTTTTAACTGTGCTGGGAAAGGTTACTTGAGAGGTGAAATGAACTGCTTTTCCTCTGAACCAGATCCAAATGTACCCCCCAAATAAATACAGCATTTTGACACAGCAATAAACATAAAGAGAACAAAAAAATGGTTTACAAGCAAAACAAAAATATAATATGATATTTGAAAAAAAAAGGATAAGATAACTGACAGCCATAACATTGGCCTGTCAGTTCTGACCGTGGCTCTGCTCAGCATGCTTATTGCACTTTGTTTTCCCATCTAGAGAATAAGGGTAGATTTGGAGACAGTCAGTGTTTTCATACTCACTGCTTGTTGTGTGGTGTTTTTTTGTTTTTGTTTTTTTGTTTTTTTGTCTCAAATGCTCAAAGTTCTATCGAACCACAGGATTCGATGTTGTGAAATTTGCCTCGACGGAAATTACCTTGTTGGCGTGTTAGTAAAAACATGCGAAACAAATGAAATCAAAGAAAACATGCAAGCAAAAGTTTTGCATCAGGAAATGGTCAACTCTAAATATCTTTGAGAGGCATCAGAACTTGGGGTTAATGTATGGAGAAATTGATTATTTGATAGATGACAAGATAGCCTATTGATAAGTGTATTAATGTCAAGCTGAAAGTCTTTTCTCCTTTGCTCCCCAGGGGCCACATCAACCTGACTATGCTTGGAGCCATGCAAGTGTCCAAGTATGGGGATCTCGCCAACTGGATGATCCCAGTAAGTCTAGTTCAAGTCCGTGAAATGAATTCCCATCTTTTCCTATTGCAGAGAACTTGCAAACTGGATGACTGTTAAATATTACTAGATGTTCTCTCATTCTAATTTGCTGTCCCACTTTTTTTTTTTATTCGGCCCATTTGTGTTTCACTTCCCCAAAATCATCCTGTTCAGCTTGTACCATTCAAATCCTTCCCTAAGTTTCCCTTATATGGAATTAGCTTAAAGGTAGTTCAAGATCTTGTACCAAGTTATTAGCTCTTCTTTGCTTTGTATTCATATGACTTCCTGCATTTCTCAAAAAAAGGATCTTGATTGAGACCCACTGATAATACCTAAGCCGTTTCACTCCGTTTGTCATGCTTATTATTCAAGGGCATTGGGATGTGTCTATTAGCATAGAAGCAAGTTGGGTGGCCAACATCATTGCTGGATGTTTCATCAGGTCAGGTCAGGTAGAGACCCACAGCATCCTCAACCTCCCCAGTGATTAGCAAGGTCAAGAACCCATTTAGAGCCTATTCATAATGACCCATCATTCAGATTGGCCCTGTGACATAGCTGTTTCCTACTTGACTGAAGTGTATGTGCAAGGCTATTTTAGGTAGATTTATCATTTTAAAGATGCACCTTCACCTCCAGTTTTTAGATTCAGGGCTTGTGACAACTGTTCTTCTGCAGTGCATGCAACACTAGGCAATATTGCTGAAAATATTTTCCTAAATAAAATTCTCACACTGAAAGATAACATTTTTTAATCAAATATTTACAAAATTACGATTTCTTTTTAATTTAAAGGGTTATTCTTACTTCAAATTGAAAGATGTATAGCTAACAAGGCTAAATGCCCTAAAACATACTTTTTAGAATGTTAGGTTATGCTATATCCTTAATTTGAGCATGATTACTGTAATTAATGCAGATCAATAGAGAAAATTGTAAAAGACAAGCAGGGGTTAAGTTAGCTTTCATTGCTATTTTATTTTTAATACAACAGCCTTCTGTAAATAAGAATAGGCTTATGAAGTCAAGTAAATGAAATTAATTTAAAACACAAATTTAGCAGCGCCCCCTTTTTAAACACCAACCTATTGGTTGAAATTGTTAAAGTGAATCTTAAATTGCATTATAAACAATCATCCTTTTATGCTCCTTCACATACTGGAAAGTACAGTAACTTGTGAAAATAAAGTGCATTTGTGATTACATTTCAACCCTCATGGAGGGAGATTGTTAAGTCATTAAAACACTCTAATAGAAATACAACTCATGAAGTATTTTGACATTTCAAAAGCTCATTTAAAATCTACTTAACTTTTATGGTTAATGGATCCTCCTGTGTTGAAAATCCTCTCAAACGGTTGACTGTTGGCTGAGATGCACAAGTAGCATTTTAACCATTTCCTCACTCTGCTAAAATTTGGCGTGGGCCAACCAAACATACTACCCTGCCTTTGCTACTTGGGCGGTGTTTAGATTGTAGGAAAATCTGATTTGTTTCTGAAATCGGATCTTTAGGACTCAAAAGTCCACACTGATATTTGCAAGTGATCAGGTAGGATTTGTTTGTTCAGGCAATATAGGTGTGTGTGGCGTCCAGGTCCAGGTAGCGTAGCAGTCTATTCCATTGCCTACCAACACGGGGATCGCCGGTTCGAATCCCCGTGTTACCTCCGACTTGGTCAGGCGTCCCTACAGACACAGTTGGCCGTGTCTGCAGGTGGAGGAGGGGGAACTGGGGGGAATAGCGTGATCCTCCTACACACTACGTCCCCCTGGCAAAACTTCTCACTGTCAGGTGAAAAGAAGCTGCTGGCGACTCCACATGTATCGGAGGAGGCACGTGGTAGTCTGCAGCCCTCCCCAGATTTGCAGAGGGGGTGGAGTAGCGATCGGGACAGCTCGGAAGAGTGGAGTAATTGGCCCAAAAGTTCGATGAAATATATATATACACTACCGTTCAAAAGTTTGGGATCACCCAAACAATTTTGTGTTTTCCATGAAAAGTCACACTTATTCACCACCATATGTTGTGAAATGAATAGAAAATAGAGTCAAGACATTGACAAGGTTAGAAATAATGATTTGTATTTGAAATAAGAGTTTTTTTACATCAAACTTTGCTTTCGTCAAAGAATCCTCCATTTGCAGCAATTACAGCATTGCAGACCTTTGGCATTCTAGCTGTTAATTTGTTGAGGTAATCTGGAGAAATTGCACCCCACGCTTCCAGAAGCAGCTCCCACAAGTTGGATTGGTTGGATGGGCACTTCTTGCGTACCATACGGTCAAGCTGCTCCCACAACAGCTCAATGGGGTTCAGATCTGGTGACTGCGCTGGCCACTCCATTACCGATAGAATACCAGCTGCCTGCTTCTGCTCTAAATAGTTCTTGCACAATTTGGAGGTGTGTTTAGGGTCATTGTCCTGTTGTAGGATGAAATTGGCTCCAATCAAGCGCTGTCCACTGGGTATGGCATGGCGTTGCAAAATGGAGTGATAGCCTTCCTTATTCAGAATCCCTTTTACCCTGTACAAATCTCCCACCTTACCAGCACCAAAGCAACCCCAGACCATCACATTACCTCCACCATGCTTAACAGATGGCATCAGGCATTCTTCCACTATCTTTTCATTTGTTCTGCGTCTCACAAACGTTCTTCTTTGTGATCCAAACACCTCAAACTTGGATTCATCCGTCCACAACACTTTTTTCCAGTCTTCCTCTGTCCAATGTCTGTGTTCTTTTGCCCATCTTAATCTTTTTCTTTTATTGGTCAGTCTCAGATATGGCTTTTTCTTTGCCACTCTGCCCTGAAGCCCAGAATCCCGCAGCCGCCTCTTCACTGTAGATGTTGACACTGGTGTTTTGCGGGTACTATTTAATGAAGATGCCAGTTGGGGACCTGTGAGGCGTCTGTTTCTCAAACTAGAGACTCTAATGTACTTATCTTCTTGCTCAGTTGTGCAACGCGGCCTCCCACTTCTTTTTCTACTCTGGTTAGAGCCTGTTTGTGCTGTCCTCTGAAGGGAGTAGTACACACCGGTGTAGGAAATCTTCAATTTCTTAGCAATTTCTCGCATGGAATAGCCTTCATTTCTAAGAACAAGAATAGACTGTCGAGTTTCAGATGAAAGTTCTCTTTTTCTGGCCATTTTGAGCGTTTAATTGACCCCACAAATGTGATGCTCCAGAAACTGAATCTGCTCAAAGGAAGGTCAGTTTTGTAGCTTCTGTAACGAGCTAAACTGTTTTCAGATGTGTGAACATGATTGCACAAGGGTTTTCTAATCATCAATTAGCCTTCTGAGCCAATGAGCAAACACATTGTACCATTAGAACACTGGAGTGATAGTTGCTTGAAATGGGCCTCTATACACCTATGTAGATATTGCACCAAAAACCAGACATTTGCAGCTAGAATAGTCATTTACCACATTAGCAATGTATAGAGTGTATTTCTTTAAAGTTAAGACTAGTTTAACGTTATCTTCATTGAAAAGTACAGTGCTTTTCCTTCAAAAATATGGACATTTCAATGTGATCCCAAACTTTTGAACGGTAGTGTATATATATATATATACCTGTGATGGCCTGGCGGCCCGTCCGGGGTGTCTCCCCGCCTGCTGCCCGGTGGCTGCTCCGGCGTCCCCACGACCCTGAGAGCAGGATAAGCGGTTCGGAAAATGGATGGAATGTATATATATATATATATATATATATATATATATGTGTCTGTGTGTGTGTGTGTGTGTGTGTATGTATGTATGTATGTGTGTGTGTGTGTGTGCACATACACCCACTGGAACCAAAACGGCAAGTTGCAGGCTATGAAGAGTGAAGATGTAACCTCACTCTTGAAGCCATAGCAATATCTAGTCACTTTGCTGAACTCGTCCATCATACCAGACAGCGTCAACAACAAAGGAGGAAAATATGTAATCTAATATAAGTATGTATACTATATGTGTGTGTGTGTGTGTGTGTGTTATGTCAACTGTTTCTTTTCTCCATTTCTTCCACCTCATTACTGCACTCTGGATGTGACGTCAGTGTCTGCGTGCAAGTGATATAGAGGGCAGCGCAAATCCGGATTGAGCAGCCAGAACAGAGACAAATCTAAAAATTTAAATTTCTATCGCGTTACAAACTATGAATGTGGTTTTAAATCTGATTTTTAAAAAATCAGGTGCCATTTGGATTTTTTGCTGCCCAGACTTGATAAAAGCAATCTGATTCCAACTGGATATGGCAAAAATCAGATTTGAGCTGCCAGTCTGAACATAGCCTCCGTAGCTTAGTATGACTAGTGTAGTTCAGCATTTGCCTTCTTCAGACTGCAGCCAAATCAGATTTGTTTCTCAATTCAGATCTTTAAGACAGGCTATCTGCACTGTTATTTGCAAGTGATCCGATTGGATTTGGGTGTCCAGACATCACCAGCCTATCTGCATTGGTTGCTGTGGTAATGATGTAGGCATGAGTAACTACATATGCTGGTGCCCCGCTTTTGTAATTGCCGTCTTTAATTTCCTTGTATTGAGTTTTCAGAGTTTTTGATTTTCTTTGGCACTGCAACCACAACCTATGGAACCCCCTGTCTTCCATGGTGCGAGATATCTCTTGATAAATCATCTTGTTCCAGTAGGTTCCTTCCAGCTTTGCCTATACAGAAGCCTCCTCCCAAAGTGCCAGCAGGCAATTTAGTTCAGCATCTGTCCATAGACTGTTTTTCTCTGTGTTGTCCTCCATGCCGCTCTGCTAGTAGCAGCATGGATACCGCTCAGCCACACCGATGCACTTCCGTCACTCTGGATTGACATTGTCGTGTGTTGCATTGTGAGTGATGCAAAAGATAGTTTGAAATCCGATTTGGGTGGCCAGAACATCTGGATGGAGACACATCTGTAGAAATCCGAGTGGAATCACTTTTCAAACCACCTCCAAATGTGGTTTAGAGCCGATTTGCAAAAATCCCATTTCATGTGTTTTTTTTGTTTGTTTTTTTTTTGCTGCCCACAAAAATCAATGTGGACATGCCAAAAAACGGATTTGGGTTGGCAGTCTGAACAAGGTCTTGGACCCCATTTACAGCTGGTATTATCATGCAATCTCTGTCCAGCGTGCAGCATGATCCGAACAGGATTGTATCCAGCAGACCACCTCCACGGGTTGCTCACATCGTGTCCACAGCATGCTCTTTTTTTCTTGCATATCTGATTTGCATCTGATTGCTTATTTGTAGCCTATCTGTTTGGGGTGGGGGGGGGTAGCATGGAATCTGATTGATTTATTTCTTTTTTTCTCAGATCAGATTCTAACCAGATTTTGCATGTACTATGCTATTCGATTCAAATCTAATTTCTTTAGATGCCTTGCAGCTTGATTTCTGGGATTGGATCACGTATTTCTCTCCCAACCCCTCTACATCATGTACAAAGCCACCAGGCAACCGTGCGATTAGAACAAATCACACATTAGGGAGAGCCAGGAGCAGATCTGGCCCCGGCCTTTTTGGAGCCCTAGGCAAGTTCCAGAGAAGGAGCCCCAATGTATGCTCTGTGAGCCAACAGGCTCATCTATGCATGAACCCCTGAGGGTTCCCTTTGCACATGCACAGCAAAGATTACCCACCACCCTTAGATCTTTGCATTGCAGCCTTCACGTGTTATATCCCGTTACCCAACTAAATAAGTTTAATCAACCCTATTCCCTCGCTCACAAATTACTTATAAATTCTTAACTAAAAATGAACCAGCAGCAAACAAACATAAATGCTTTCCAACAAATATTTAATTTTACTTCTTAATGCAAATATCAATGCAGATATTAAGAAATGCAGCAAATAAATGTAAACATACATTGGCAGTCTATATTAAGTTATTACACACAAAATAAAAGGGTAAAAAATATTGCTCTTTAGTGCAAATATGTAAAGGAAGCTGCACTCAAATTAACAATATAACAGCAATGATTTTCACACATTGTCCGTCTTGGGAGAGAGATCCCTCCTCTGTTGCTCTCCCTGAGGTGTCTTCCTATTTTTCTCCCTGTTAAAGGTTTTTTTTTTTTTTTAGGGAGTTGTTCTTTATCCGATGAGAGAGTCTAAGGACAGGATGTTGTGTTTCTGTAAAGCCCACTGAGGCAAATTTGTAATTTGTGATATTGGGCTATACAAATAAAATTGATTTGATTTGATTTGATTTGATTTGAAAAACATGAATGTTTTATGAAACATTCTCTCTTGCTAGCTAACAATTAACCTACACCCACTGCCCAAAATAGATTCCGAGTCTATGGCACACTGGAACAGGTTAATTTATTTTAGATACATTTTGGAAACGATGCACAAAACCCGTCATTTGCAAATTGTGCCTGATCAAGCTAGATGAAACAGGATAATAAGATAGCTGTTTTAACAACAGCTATGTAGCAGCAAGCTAATGCTAACTAGCCTAACTGTTTGATATCACAATGTAACTCTAATGAATGGTCATTAGTAACGTTAGTTTTTAGATTGAGCTCCTTTCCCCTCTTTTGTCCCTGTCCACTCCTATGTCCTTTTCGTGGTTATTAATTAAGAGAGGGTGGCTGAAATTAGCCGATATGTTTCCACAGCCTTCCAGAAATTGCCTGCCAGCTCTCTGTGTTTGTAAATGCACCTGCTTTGTGCAGTGTTGTTGATGGTTAGGGAGCTGTGTTGCGCTGTAAGGACTAACAGTCAGTGGTGCCTGGTCTCTGTTTACAGCATGATAAATGTAATTTTTATTAAATCTAGTCTGTTCCTGTTAAAATAAATAAATAAATAAGCACTACTGATTTTCAGGGATGTCTTGGAGTGAGGTTTGGGGGGGGGCATATTCTCTCTCCTTCAAATACTTAAACAAGCAACTTCCGCTGTGTGAAATTTAATATTTGATTATATATATAACTTATAGCAGTTACTGATATGAACATACCTCATTTATTTGACAACTAACTACATATCGGCACCTCTCATTGGTTCTCTCGCGCATCCGTACCCCTTGCTGCACAGGGATGCTGGTAGTGACAACAGCACAGAATAACATGGCACATACCATTCACATCCTTTGCTGACAATGTCTCATGCACTGCATGTGCTCTGCAGTGCAGCTACACTGAGAAAAAAATTTAAATGCCGCACTCTTTTCCTGCATTCTTTGTGCGGTGAAGTAGATGGTCGCAGATTTTTTCTGTGCCCTATGAGCTTGATATTCAGATTTTGCACACAAATTTGTATACATTTCATCTTATTTCAACATATTTCATCTGTTACCAACATAATCCACCTATCTGACAGGTGTGACATCAACCTGCTGATTAAATAGCATGATCATCGGAGAATGAAAGGACACTCTAAAATGTCCAGTTTTTCCTGCACAACATCATATCAGAGATGCCACAAATTTTGAGAGATTTTGAAATTGGCATGCTGATTGCCGATATGTCCACTAGAGTTGTTGCCAGAATATTGAATGTCCGTTTCTCTACCATGAGCTGCCTCCGGAGTCATTTCAAAGTTTTTGACTCTACGGCCAACTGTCCTCACAATTGTAGACCACATGTGACCACACCAGCCCAGGACTACTACATCCGGCTTCTGCATCTGCATGATCGTCTGAGACCAGCCACACAGACAGCTGATGAAACGGGTAGCTTGCACAACCGAAGAAATACTGATCTAACTGTCAGAAACTGACTCAGGGAAGGTGTTATTCGTAGCGGAGTTAGACAATAGATGTGAAATTCATGAATTTGAATGAGAAATATGTAGGAAATATGGCTAAGAATGGGCACTCTTTCCATACTGATGGCTGGCAGGACCTAGTTATTGGAAATCCAAAGGAGTTGAATCGAGTGCAACTGGACTTGGTATATATCCGTGAAGATGTTTCGCCTCTCATCCAAGAGGCTTCCTCAGTTCGTGCCTTTCTGACTAGACCAAGCTAGTCTGACACTAGCTTGGTCTAGTCTAGCTTTGGATAACCATGACCTGGATGAATGAGAACATTCACAGACATAGTTATTGGAAAACATGGCAGTGGGCATGCATACATTGTTGCTATAGCCATGTAGCCATCAAATTAATATAGCTGCCTGAGCACACAAATCCAATCTGAATACTTGCCATTAACACCATAGACAGTCAGTCTTAAAGGTATGGTTCAACCCCAAAATTAAAATTCTTTCATTATCTACTCACCCTCATTCCAGTAGAAACCCGAATAAGAGTTCTGTTTCTGTGGTGTTGAATAAGGGAGTTAGCCAACAAATGTCAGAGTAGCTTTCGTCCGAACAATTGTGGTGAGTGGTTGCCAGTTTGTTAAAGTACCAGAAATGGCAAAAAAAATTAGTCAAAATACTCAAAAGTGAACGTGCAACACAGTACAAGTCTTCTGAAGTCAGCACTGTGAGTGGAAAGGACTGAATTTTAAACCATTATCTTCCTTTCACTTTTTTTTTTTTAAATTGTCAGGTTTCCATGCGCCCTAACCTCACACGGGTACACTTACATTCCACGTGAGAACCCAAACCCAGAACTTTAAACCCAAACTTTGCATGAGTTTGGGTTTGGGGTGCCAACTTAATTTTTGTTCATTGCAACTCAGTGTCTATGCAAACCATTGCTGCATGATTTGCCACCTCTGCAATCCAGTTATTCTTGTTATTTTTATTTTTTTTGATTGAAAATTATTTGGTTTATGCTCACACATGTTTTTGTGGGTCATTTCTTGATATTAAAGGAATCTTGTCAAGGTTTTGCCCTATGATGGTTTTGGAGTGTTTACCTCAGTTTACTATAATACAGAAAAATAATGGAGCAATACATGCAGACACAATCCTGTCCTGACCTCCCTCTCAATCTTCATTATCCCCTCCTTTGAAAGGATGGATGAGATTTGGGGACACACACACACACACACACACACACACAAACACACACACACACACACACACAAATCCCTCAGTAATGAAAATTACATAAAAATGGGTACGTGGCATGAAATTGGAAATATTTTATGTAGGAGTCGGGCTATGTACCCTCACTGCGATTATGTCGATTATGAACACTTTTAATATGTAAAATGCAGGTGAACATTTTCCAGTTGAGTGCTTTCAAATGCTTTCACAAGTGATGGTGACCAATCTCTGCTCAGGCTGAAATATCTGGCAAAACCATAGATGTGGTGGGGGGGGGCGGGGGACAGCAGAAAAGGATCATATTCTGGACGTGGTGTGCAATTTTTTATGTAGGTGTTTCTGTTTCATTGTTAAGCTGTGCTAAATATTAAGGCTTTTTCAGTGCATGATTCAGCAGCATTCGTAAGATGCTGCTGAATCATTCAAACACACTGATTTCTTTTGTACCGTGCATGAACATGAGAGCGGTAACCGTGGTGCTATTTCAGGATGTTTCTAGAGTATAGCTAATCGCAGATTATCTGTTCTCTTTGACAAAATGAAAGGATTTATTACTGAATAATTTGATTGACAAGTCTGAGGCAGAATTCAAACTTCCATGTTAGTTATCAGGTCAATCTTCCGTTATAGCTCCAGGCCAGCTTCACCCCCGTCTGGCCTGGGCCAGCCACATTCTGTTGCTAGGTCATCCTTACTATTATACCAGGGATATTGATGTACATTGTTTGGTTCCAACCTCATGTACTGACCTTTACAGGACCCCTACGCTGATTTTCAACCATATCTTCATTTATTACTCACAGGGTCTCCAGCAGAGTGTTTTCTGTATTGCCTTAGTCAGCTGTAGAAATCTTGCTTACTTCTGGCGGGAAAACTACTTCTTAGAAACAGAATTAAGTTTTGAGTTTGATCTTTGATCAATGGGGAGCAGTCCTGTGTATCTGCTGGAAAACCGCAGCAGCCATATATAATAATAATGATGATGATAATAGTAATAATAATAATAACAGAAAAAGATGACGTCACAATCTCATGGGACATGCCAATACAGACAGATGGTGAGATAAAGGCCAACAGACCAGACATCATCATCAAGAGCAAAAAAGAAAAAAAGCTGCCTACTCATCGACATGTCCATCCCGACTGAAAGGAGCACCTCAGTAAAAGTAACTGAAAAACTGTTGAAATATGAAGACCTTGAAATAGATATTGAACGAATGAGGGGAATGAAAACCACAACAATACCAGTCGTGATAGGAGCCCTGGGACTTGTAAAAAAAAAAAGGGATGGAGAAATAGACCCGATGGATCCTGGGTAACATCAGAATACAAGAACTACAGAAGATCGCACTACTTGGAACATCTCATATCCTAAGAAAGGCACTATAATCCATCACATAGACTTCTACCTCATTCTAACCCGAGGCCCAAGGAATGGGCCCGGTTATTATGTTGTATTATGGCATGAAGTTAAAGGAAATGTGTATGATGATAATAATGATAAAAACTTTATTTACATAGCACTACCGTGATACCCTCAGCTGTTGTACCTGAAATTGTGTGGACAGCAAAATGATCTCAGCCTGTCTCCACTAAAAACCTTTTGGATGACTCCGATCTTATGATATTTTGGAGAAATCTATTATTTAGCCATACCTATATGAACCAGCATACGACACCGAAGAAATCCAACAAAGAGAGGTGGAGGCTGCCACTGCAGTGGCCATACAGATAGCTACAGCAAGGTGGAGAAGCAAGCATCTGGAGCCACTGAGAGCCTTTAGTGACTGCTGGCGTTTGTGTACAAACTGTCCTATCATGCCAACAGAAACTGAGTCTCTGTGTTGCCACGAGTTTCACTGTTAACTGGATAAACCATAACAACGAATGGTAGCAAGTCGCGGATAAGCAATATTTTATTTGTGCGCTACTTTGTTTTTTTATGGTTACAAGAGAGAATGCGGGTGTAAAGTCAAGGCAAACGATATTTATATAACACATTTCATACACAGGGCAACACAATGTGCTTTACATAAAGTGACAATACAATCGCAACACAATCGTAAAAGTGCAGTTGTAGAAAATAAATATGCATCTCAACAGGTGTTAGTGGAGTCATACAGGAATCGGAGCAGAATATACAAATATCAAAATATACTGAACACACACACACACACACCAAGAACTTGGCCATAGGCTGTTGTGAAAAGTAAGGTTTTTTACCCTGATTTCAAAAGTGTTCAGTGTGGGAGCCTCTCTCAGATCCTCAGGCAGGGCATTCCATCTACTTGGGGTGTAAATACAAAAGGCAGCTTCCCCTGCTTTAGCGTTAGTACGAGGGATGATTAAAAAACCACTGCCTTTGGACCTGGGCGCTCTTGCAAGTTTCCATCTAATTAGCATGTCTTTTACTGAGGTGCAAGGCCATTTAGAGCTTTGTATACAAGTAACAGAATTTTAAAATTGATTCTAGTTTTGACGGGGAACCAATGCAGAGATCTAAGAACAGGTGTAATGTGTTCATGCTTTTTAGTTGCAGTGAGAACACGTGCAGCCGCATTTTTAATTAACTGTAGTTGCCACACAACTGATTTTGGGAGACCAGTGAACAGACCATTACAGTTGTCTAGTCTACTTGTTATAAATGCATGGATTAATTTTCCAGTGTCTGATTTTGATAAATAGCCCCTTAGTTTTGAAATGTTTTTAAGATGGTAGAAGGCTGAGCTTGTGAGATGGTTGATATCTAAAATTTAGATCACTGTCTTAAATCACACCCAGATTTCTAGCTTCGCTTTTGCACTCCAGAGACAGAGAACTGAGATGAGCTGCAAACTCTGAGTCTTTGCACCAAGAATAAGTATTTCTGTTTTTTCTTCAATTGTAAAAAGTTCTCTGATATCCATAGATTAATATCATCAGTACAACGAGTTAGGGGACGTATGGGATCTAGGTCATCAGGAGATAGGGATTTGTACAGTTGTGAATCATCTGCATAATTAAGGTAATTTATGTTGTGTTTCTATAAAACATGTGTGAAGTGGGAGCAAACAGAGATTAAATAGTAGTGGTCCAAGAATCGAACTTTGGGGTACCCCACACATAATACCCACTTTGTCCTTGGCTTCAATGTCTTCAATGGACACAAAGAACTGCCTGTCCTGTAGGTAGGTTCTAAACCAGTTCAGAACCAGGCCAGATAGGCCGACCCATTTTTCTAATCTCTCTAATAAAATTTCATGGTCATCAGTGTCTAAGGTGGCACTTAGATCCAGGAGCACAAGAACAAATAATTTATTAAGATCTGTGTTCATATACAGATCATTCACAACTTTGATAAGTGCTGTTTCTGTGCTAAGGTGAGATCAAAAACCTGACTGATAAATGGCTAGATGGTTATTTGATGTTAAATAGTTATTGAGCTGAGAATAAACTGTTTTTTTTTCAAGTATTTTGTTGAAAGTGAGATAGTGTCATCTACAGATCTGTTGGAACAGTAGGTAAACTGTAATGGGTCAAAATATATGATGTAACCAATCTTTCCAAGCACTTCATAATAACAGAGGTCAAAGCAACAGGTCAGTAATCATTAAGGCAAGAGACAGGTGTTTTCTTAGGTACAGGCATAATAGTGTTTTATTTTAAAACACGGTGGAACCACACACAATGACAGGGACAGATTTAAATTATCAGTAAAAACCTGAGATAGCTGAGTGTAACGTGCCTTGAGGACACGGGAAGGGATGCCATCTGGGTCAGCAGCTTTATGAGCCTTAACCCTTTTAAAAGTTTTAATCACATCAGCCTTTGTCACCTGACTTCATCGGGTGGGCACTGTGCTCCTGTCACTAGGTCCAAGCTGTGAGCTTCAAAGCGGGCATAAAAATTGTTAATCTCACCCGGGAGAGCGAAAGAGGTATTGATAACCACACTGGGTTTAAGTTTCTAGTCTGTAATTGCCTGCAGCCCCCTCCACATGCGCCGCGAGTCACAGCCACTGTAGCAATTTTCCAGTTTGTCCATATATTGTCTTTTGGCAGCTTTGATGGTTCTCCTGAAGTCATATCTGGATGTTTTTGTAGCATTTCTTGTCCCTCGATATAAAAGCAGTGGTGTGCTCTCGCAACCTCAGTTGAATATTGCTGTTAATCCAGGACTTCTGGTTGGGGTAGGAGTGAATAGTCCTTACTGGGATACAGTTATCCACACAGAATCTAACACAGCCAGTGACCGATTCAGCATACTCATCCAAACTCAAGGCTGAATCCTTGAATATTTACCAGCCTGTTGATTCAAAACATCGCTGAAGTTTGGATTCTTGTTCTGTAGTTCTGCACTGTACTGTCCTCCCAGTGGGCTGCACATACTCCACTATCTGCTTGTAGGCAGGAAACAAGACTGACAGGTGGTCGGGTTTCCCAAAGTGATGTCGTGGGATAGACCTGTAAGCTGCCTCGAGTCTGATTGCCTCTGGTTGTGCAGGTGACATTTTGGTAAAATTTTGGTAGCACAGATTTCAGGTTACAATGGTTAAAGTCCCCTGCCACAACTGAAATGACCTCCGGGGGTTAGTTGTCCTGCCTGCTAATGGCTCCATACATTTCGTCCAATGCTGCTGTGGCAGTAGCTTGCAGCATTATGTAGACGGCAGTTAATAACACAGAGAGGAATTCCCGTCTGCGATAGAATTGTCTGCACCTTAGTGTTAGTTTATTCCAACACTGACAAACAGGACTGAGAGACTATTTCCACATCAGTGCACTATGAATTGTTAATAAAGAAGCATTCACCACCTCCCTTTAACTTGCCAGTAATCGTCATGGAACGGTCCATGTGGTGCACAGAAAAACCCTCCGGTTATATAGCCCTATCAGGTGTATTAGGGCCCAGCCAAGTCTCTGTACAGCAGAACACAAAACAGTACTTTATGTCCCTTTGAGAGCTTATTTGGCAATAAAGTGTCAAGAGACTTGAAATTAGACAGCAGTATGGTGGGAATCGGGGGCTGGGTATGGCGCCATCCTAGCCTCACCAGGGTGCCCCCTCTTTAACCTCGCCTCTGGCAGTGCTGTCTGCAGTCATTACTCTGTGGTGGTACCTGTTTGTTGTAGGTAATCTCTCTCGGCAAGTCCTTATTTGTTGGGAACATCTAATCTTGTGTCCAGTAAAGTCTGACAATCATAGGAAATTATGCAAGACATGTTTTGTAACACAAACACAAACAACAAAGTGAGAGCAGCCATAAACTGGCGTAATTCAGGTGTGAACCAAGGGGCAGAGTGGGTAAAGGAAACAGACTGGGTTTTTAAAGGAGCAAGACCGTTTAAAAGACTATAAAATCCACCATTGTAATGAGAGACCAGTGATAAATTGTCTTTGCTGGGGAGGTTATCAATTCCACTAGAAAGAGCAGATAAATCAATATTCTTAATGTTACAGAATGAGATGAAACATAACAAATTTCTTTTGGATAATGTTCATTTAACATTAAAAGACACCAGCTTGTGGTCGGAAATGGGAAAATCAGATGCATTACAATTAAGGGGAGTTACACCAGAGCAGCAAATCAGTTCAAGGATGTGTCCTTTGGAGTGTGTAGGAAAATCAATATATTGCTGTAATCCAAAACCGTTGAGGCATGATGTAAAAACCCTTGTGAGTGTATTGTTGACATTATCCATGTGTATATTACAATCACCCAGCAATATTATATTAGAGGACAAAGAACATAAGAAGGTTGTAGATAAAGATTTCCCCTTGTATGTTCACTTTCTTACAGATTTTTCAAACCATTCACATCTACATGTGTTTCGGCTTTATGCTAATGAATTTTCCTAAGTAATCATCTCTTTGGACTGATGAGGAGTATTTGAAGGAGATCAGATTGTATTCAAGTTGGGCTGAAATAAAAAACGGTAAAAATGTATTTACTGAAGCCATAAGAGGAAAACTCCCATTGCCAGCCATATTCACAGTCAGACATTAAAACAACAAGAACATTCCATATTACAATCCAATACCCATTACGCCTAACTCCAGCTAATATATTCCAAAGCTGCTGACTGCATTATGCACTCATTATGAAGCTTGATAGCAGTTGGAGCGAAGGAGCTGCCAAAAAGCCCAGTGCTTCCTTTGCAGGTCCTCTCTCCCCTTCCTGTCTTACTCTACAGAAACATATTTGGAGGGTTCTCTGTTGTTATTCATGATGTTTTACGTTGTATAGCGTATCAGCTTGTCGTTAGAGCTAGTTCCTGAATGTTAGCTGCCACTGGTGATGCCTCAATACCTTTCTTAAGAAGAGCTCTGACTACAGGAGTTTTGGGCCGATTCACCCCCGATTCAGCCCTCCCGACAATCATAGGTGAAATCTGGTCCAGGACCTTGGTTGGTACCGGATTATCTGGTAACTAGAAGAACCCCACTACAATGTAGCGGTTTGGTTATCCACCCGTCTAAATCTCCCTCCTCTTCATCCTGCCAGCTAACCGCCTTCCCCCTGCCCCTAAACCCCCCCCACTCCAACTCCCTCCCCCCAAATGCTCAGAATCATCTGAAATGCCGAGAAAAGTGGTTTTTAGCCATTTTTAGAAAATGCATATTTTGTATAATTATGCATAATTATTATAATTATTTTAATTTTCTGCTATTTTTCTGGTCCTCTCTGGAACAATACCTACCACCTCCAAAAAAAAATAGGATCATAAGTGCATTTTTGCAAAAATGCATATTTTGCATAATGCCAAAACATTTCTAAGTCCCAGAAATTTTTTTTTTATACAGGTGAAAAAATCAAAGATGCTCAGAATCGTCTGACATGCTGAGAAAAGTGTTTTTTTAGCCATTTTTAGAAAATGCATATTTTGCATATTTATGCATAATTATGCATAATTTTAATTTTCTAGGATTTTTCCCTTACTCTCTGAGACAATACCTACCACCTCCAAAAAGAATCAGGATCATAAGTGCTTTTGTTTTCGGTCCCGCTATCTACACTAACACACACACACACACTAACACCACACACACACAAACATTACGAAAATATATGAGTAGATATGAGGGGTTTACAGATCCAATCTTAAACTTCCAGATCTCATCTCAGACTCATCGGGGCTTCCCCCATAATTTTCAAACGTGTTTGATATTTAGGATTTAAAAACATACTTTCCGAGCGGGACCACAATAACGGATTAGAGGCAAGTCTACAAGGAGACGGAGAGGACTTTTGAAATGGCTACTGCGAAGAAACCCCAAGCTGTTGTACGGGTGCATTGGACAGCTGAGATGGGGGAAAGGCTTGTTGATATGTGGCAATGACATGACCCCTTAGCCTTCTGCTTTTGTTTTTTTCTCACTGCAAAGCATTACCAAAGCACGGTGTTGCACCTTTTCAATTTCAATTTTGTTTACATCTGCTTCCCCATGAGATCATGTGAGATAGCACGAGTTGGTGCAGTGCTCCCTCTGGCACAATAATCTTAATGACATCCTGTAGTGTGTGCATATTTGAGTTTAGAGAGGAGAACATCGGTGAAGATTCTTCTTATGTGTGTGATGCAACCCGATTTCAAAATCGGTTAGGATTTTAAAACTCCTGTAGTCTGATCAAGGCTTTACTTATCCTCCTAATATGGATTGCTTTTTACTATGCTTGTTTCCAAACAGAGGACTGCATTGGGATTGGGATCCCGTGGGACCCAGTGCAAATCTCGTGGGAGCGGGTGGTTTTAACTTTGCTGCAGGTGGGAGCAGGTGGTCAAAAAAATAAACCGCAGGTCCCAGGATTTAGCTAGTGCTAACCGAAACGATGGAGTCAACAAATGGAGTTGAATAGATTTTCAAAGCAGATCATTGCAATGCTATGGAGCCCAGGGGGTGACATGGGCATCATTTTTTTACTCGTATGCGCACTTTAGTAAGGCATGCGTGCTATTACCATCAGGTCTACGTCTCTTTATTAAAACTAGAAATCCAGTGGGAACAGGATTAAGACAACAGTCCCACAGGGCTCTATTTCCAATTATACACATAAGCTTTTTGGTTATTTCTTTTAACATTTTAACCCATTGATCTGAATTGATCTTAGTGGTTTTACTAGGCTTTTACCATTTTATCTCAGCTCTGTTGGTTTTACGAGACATCCATGCTTGCTTTCCTATTGATTACAATTTCCTTACTGATCCAGCTACTTGCTTAGCTAGGATTGTTTTTAGCTGGTGGCTAAGCTAACCAAAACAATTATGTCAACTTTGTTCTGTGACGACTGTGTGCTTCTCACGAAAGCAAAGAGAAAGATCGCCGACCTTAAAGAGGATATTTGACGGCTTTCTGATGAACTGCATCAAAAGGGAGTCAAAGGGAGTCTTTCTGATGCAGTTCATCAGAAAGACTCCCTTTTGACCAGCTACATGACTTCTGGGTATCGGGATTTGAACCGGCGATCCCCACGTTGGTAGGCAACAGGATAGACTGCTACGCTACCCCTCCCTTCTGTTTTCCATATACATGCGGCCTCTTGGCCAGGTTATTAAAAATCATGACGTGTTTTACCATTTCTATGCTGACGACACTCAGTTTTACATGCCACTAAAACCCACAGATCCCAGCAGCCTAGCAAATCTCACAACTTACCTCTCTGATATTAAAGCCCGGATGTTCCAAAATTGCCTTATGTTTAATGATAAGTCTGAGGTCATTCTGTTCGGTCCCCCGAATTCCATCAGCCCTTTTGGTACTAATCTTGGTGGTCTGTCAAATAGCCTTAAGCAGGCTGCTAGGTATCAAGGGGTAATATTCGATGCTAACCTCTGTTTTGATTATTAAGTCAAAAATATTGTTCGGTCATGTTTTTTCCAGCTCAAGATCATCTGAAATTAGGTCTTTTTTTTTTTGCTTGATTATTGGAATACACTTTACTTGGATATCACCCAGAACTTCCTCCACCATCTCCAGTTGATATGAAACACCGCTGCTCAACTCATTACCGGGACAAAGAGGCATGATCACATCACCCCTGCGCTTGCCTCCCTACACTGGCTCCCAATTAGATTTTGAATTGATCTTAAAATTTTATTGCTCACTTTCAAGGCCTTAAACGGTTTTGCGCCTAAATACATCTCTGATTTATTGGCCTGGTATGTGCCGTCACAGATGGAGCCTTGCTGGTTATTCCCAGGTCACAGTTCGGGCTTTTGCTGTTAGAGCCCCCACTCTATGGAACTCTCTTCCTATTGAACTCAGAGTCTGTAGCTTCTTTTAAATCTCTTCTTAAAACATTTCTCTTTGTGAAAGCTTTTGGAAATGTTTATATTTGTTTTTATTCATTTCTATTTGTTTTTATTTTTATTCCTACTTACTTGGTCTCATTCATTTGTTGTTTTTGCCTCCTCTTTGCTCATATCCTTTCGTCTTCTTCTCATTTTTGTCTTGTCTAGTGTTATTTCTTTTGTAAAGCAGTTTGTACCATTGATAAACACTAGAACGAAACCTAAAACGATCATGGGCCGTCAAAATGACATCCTGTTTTTAAACTCTATATTCTATCAAGATAAATACCCAATTGAGATATTAATGCATTGCAAATGTTAGTATGTCTGTTAGGAAACGACTGACACCAAAATTAATATTTTAACAACTATAATACTATTTTTGAACAATTTAAACTTTAGAAAGACATGGTCGAACTTGAATAGCAAAATAGAAAAAGTGAAAATATCCCCTGAAAAACAAAACAGAAAACACATGTTGCTAATCTAACAAACATAAGAAGGCTTATAAAACGTGCAATGTAAAATAGAACTGAAAATAGATATTGAAACAGTCCCAATCAACGACCGGACCTTAAAAACTACTAGAATGACCGTGGTCCATGAAAATGATGGCGAAGGGTTTTTAAACTCTATATTCTGTCAAGATAAATACCCAATTGAGATATTAATGCTTTGCGTATGTTAGTATGTCTGTTAAGAAATGACCGAAACCAAAATTAACATTTTAACAATTTTGATACTATTTTTCAAACAATTTAAAATGGCCGCTGTCCAATGACTGTAAATACTGCAACGCCTCGGTGGTAGTCATGGTGCGTCTGAAACGGTATCTGTAACCAGACATGTTGGCAACAATCAGAAATCAAGTTTAGACTATTACTCTGCACTGGAGAACGCGAGTGTGTTTCTAGGACAGAGCAATCAACTTCGTGAAGGAAATGATGGGACCAACGCACGTCATAAGTAGTGACATGACACACACGATCAGGCGCAAATTTCACACTGTCATTTGGGCGGCGCATGGTTGTTTTAGGTAGATCTTATCTTTTTTTTGTGCAATTGATCTAAAACTAATTTTAATGCAAATATGTGCAATTTTAGGAGCACTCACGGGCCAGAAGGTCTGTATCTTTTTGTTTTCACAAAGTTATTAAACTTTGAAAATCTAAAACGGTCAAAATGATGGCCTTGGTAAGAAAAGTGCTGCATCTGGGTGGCGTGGCGGTTATTCTGTTGCCTACCAATATGGAGCTCGCCTGTTCGAATTCCCGTGTAACCTCCGGCTTGGTTTGGCGTCCCTACAGACACAATTGGCCGTGTCTGCGGGTTGGAAGCCGGATGTGGGTATGTGTCATGGTCGCTGCACTAGCGCCTCCTCTGGTCGGTCGGGGCGCCTATTCAGGGGGAGGGGGAACTGGGGGGAATAGCGTGATCCTCCCACGCACTAAGTCCCCCCAGTGAAACTCCTCACTGTCAGGTGAAAAGAAGTGGCTGGCGACGCCACATGTATCGGAGGAGGCACGTGGTAGTCTGCAGCACTCCCCGGATCGGCAGAGGGGGTGGAGCAGCGTCCGGGACGGCTTGGGTGACTGGCCAGGGACAATTGGGGTGAAAAAGTGGGAAAAGTAAATTTAAAAAAAAGTGCCATAGAGATAATAATAATAAATGGAACTTTAATAAATTATTACAATTAAATAATAAATAATAACAAATAATAAATTAAAGGTATTATTATTATTAAAAGGCAATGAAAAACACTGCACAGTAGTGTTGTACATATGTGACAGCAAAGCCTAACCAAAATTGCATGCACCTGGGATTTTTTTTTAGAGAAGGTAATGTTACATTGTTTTCTGAACTTTCATGATGCCCGTCACATCTCATTTTATCATTAATTCACCTTTTGCCGAGGTATTTGTGTTAGGGCATAAACCTCAGATGGGAACCCGTTGTTGTGGGAAAGCATGGTTGTGTTGAATGAAAAACGGATGGTAACGTTCTTTACAGTCAAGTGAACAGCAGATTATTGTTAAAAACAACAGAACAGCAAGACTCCATCCTGATACTATATGAAGGTGTAACACTGTTTTGCAAGTACTTTGTCACACAAAGCTGTTTAAAACCCCCCAGCTAATTACAAACAGTGACAATACTCGTTATCGATGCTCACCAAGAGAAATTACTCGTATGTTAACTGTCATTTAGAGCTCGAAATAAAAACTCCCTGAGAGTTGAACTTGAGTTTGAACTCAGGGAATACACAAAGATGAAAAAAGAAAGGTTTTGAAAAAAGAAAGGGGGGAAAACAGCCTTAAGCTATAATATAAAATCCATGTCAGGAACACATCACCATATTCTAGGGGAGAATTGGTGGTCACAATGTCATTGATTCTGACTTAATGAGTGTGACGGATTTAAATTCTCATCCAGAGGGGGACCTACTGTACCTGTATGCACACATTTTATACAGATGTGCCTCTACTACTTGCCCTCTGCTTCTCACCCAGTATGCTTTTGTGTTTGCGTGAGCGCTTGTCCGTTGTCTGCTTTTCAAGGTCATTCTGTTTCTAAGACGCAGTGACATGTTTACATATGAAAATGGTTAATCATGGAAGGCAAGTCTATAACTGAGCCCCCCCCCCCATTCCCTAAAAGCAGTCTCCCAGGCTCATGGTTTGACTGACGTGAAGAACGGCTGTCGTTTTGGTACTTGTATATGATGTAAATACCACTTCTAAACAGTTGTTTCTGTTAACCCGTCCTTATAACAACCCAATATCACAAGCCAATAAAGCACACACACACACACATACACTAAAACACAGCAGGTCCACCATTATGGATAACTACGAGTGTAGTGCTTTGAAATGGAATATACAGTTTCCCCATAGGAAAATGTTGTGTTCATGAGGCTCAGCAGGGAGAACTGACAGAATTTCAGCTTCAAAGGTAACTGTATATTCTTGTCACTTAGTACATGGGGAATGGGGGTTGCTGTTTTCAGGTTTTACTGTCAAGGGAAGCAGTTTAAGGTGTTAACAGGAAGGAGAAGAAGCACCAGTCATGCTTAGATTTTTATTTTACCGATCAGCAGCCAAGTAAAAATTGCTTTCTTGTCAATCTTTTACTCTCAGACCGTGACAAGAGACATACATTTTTTTATTTCCTAGTTTGGGCTTGCTATTTTCACATCAGAGGCAACGTGCCACCTAACCGTGGTAAGATCTTTTTGATAGACTGATGTCAGAGGTAACTTGCAGACTCAAATTAGTTTTTGTTTGCAACCTTTGTAAGTCAGCTTTTGATCAACCTAACATTCTTTCCCTTAATTTAAATTATATATAGATAAGGTAAAGGTTATAGTGCTCTTATGCCTTCACACGCACATGCACATATTCACAGTATATGAAACACACCAAATAAATGTTTTACCCATGGAGCAATGGTTTAGTCAGGCACCATGAGGACTAATGTCGTGTGAGTGCCTCTAGCAGCAGGTACTTAAGAGGCAACTTGATTTTTTTTTTCTAATAACACACACACCCACACACACCCACACACACACACACACACACACACACACACACACACACACACACACACACACACACACACACACACACACACACACACACACACACACACACACACACACACACACACACACACAGGGCAAGATCTTTACCTGAGGAAAAACAAAATTGCATCTATGTCATTGCAGGTCTGTCCATCCCAGAATAGGGCTCTTGACATTGTACCTAAGCTTTTACTAGCTGCTGGCCTGCAACCCTCAGTCAGACACAGTTTTCCCAACAACCTCTTGGCTTCTCTAGACCTTATTTGCCAATTAGTATTGGTAATCTAATCACAAAGCACCAAGCACTTGACCTAACTCTTACCTAATTGCTGGTGACTCATCTACCAGTTACCTTACATTTTACTCTGTCATGGTATTTCGGATATGTTAAAGGTATTTATTGTGATGATATGAGTAAATCACAATAGTTATTGTGATTTACTCATATTTTGCATCGAATGGATGTGGCAGTATTGGTGTATAACAGCTCTTCCTAACATACAGCGAGTGAGCGAAGTCTAGCAGATGGAGCGCACAGAATTGTCCACATATACCACAAGCGATGTCACAGCACGATGTCTGCAAATGCTGACGCACAGAGCAGGTTAGGACATCTTCATTGGGAAAAACTGAAACAATCTGATGTTCACTCATTCGCATCACGTCCTGTTATGAACTGGTGTAACATGAACTCTATAGTCATCATCGTTGGCGTCTCTCGTGTCCGAGGATCCATTCCAAGAGAATAAGGTGTGTGCTTAAAATGAAGATGGCTTGACAGTCCAAGGTGAGAATAGAAAAGGCTGGAACAGTGTGGACAGGGGATTGTAGGGGGTGGACCCATTCCTGTGGCTCTCTGTTCTTGGCAGATTTTTCGGCGGTGGGGCTTTTCTTCCGCATGCGTTTGCTTGTCTGTTACAGCCTTGATGGAACCAGCCAGGCGGGCAGTTCTGCAGTGCTTTCGATTTTCCACTACTTTTTCCCAGTTCTTAGGGTCGATGTTGTAGGTGATCAGCGTTCCCTTGATACAGTCCTTGTAGCGTTCTTTTGGGAGCTCCTCCTTTTGTTTGACCTTCAGTCAGTTCGGAGTATAAAATTTGTTTCGGGCGTCTGTCGTTTGGCATCCTCTGGATGTGGCCAAGCCACCACTGCTGGTATGTTCAATTGTAGTCTCGATGGAAAAGAGATCAGCTCTTTTGAGGACTTGATTGTTGGTGACCCGTTCTTGCCAGGAAATTCGCAGAATACTTCACAGTTTTTGCTGGTGGAAATGTTCTAGTTTATGGATTTGGTATTTTTAGAGGGTCCAGGCTTCACAACCATACAGGAGGGTTGAAAGAACCACTGCATGGTAAACCATGATTTTGGTTGATGTCTTGAGATCACAATCATAGAAAACATGGTGAGAAAGTCGGCCAAAGGCTGTGTGGGCAGCTTTCAGTCTGTTGGTGAAATATGGTTCTAGACTGCTTGTTTCTTCAAGGATACTTCCAAGGTACTGAAAGGTTGAACTTGTTCTATACGTTGGCCATAGATGGTGATTTGAAGCGGAACTCCTGGGGTATCCTGGGCACAACAGCAAGCGTTTTGGTTTTCTTGATGTTCACAGAAAAGCCAAAACATTCATAGGCCTGAACAAAGGAGTTGGTGATCGACTGAAGACCTTCTGGATTCATGGCAGGAGCAGCATTATCATCAGCATATTGAAGCTCAATGATGGCGTTGGTGGATGTCTTGTTCTTAGACTTCAAGTGCTGGAGATTGAACAGGCTGCCATCGAAGTGGTAACGGATGTTGACTTTACCGTCAAGTGACCGATCTGTCTTCTGCAAGAGAGCAGCCAGGTATAAGGACAATAATGTAGGCGCTAGAACACAGCCTTGCTTTACTCCACAACCCATAGGGAAAGGCTTGGAAAGGGTTCCACGGAAACAGACACAGCCTTTCATGTCATCATGAAGGGCGTGAATCATCTGGATGAAGTGGTCAGGGCATCCAGATTTGGATAGCACATCCCACAAAGTGGCTCTCAGAAGAGAGTCAAATGCTTTCTCAATGTCGAAAAAGATGAAAAACATTGTCTTCTGTTGTTCTCTTGCTTTCTCCATGAGCTGTCATGCCGCAAAGATCATATCGGTGGTCCCTCTGTGGGATCGATAACCGCTTTGGGATTCAGGAAGAACTTCTTTGGCCAGGGTGGTGAGATGATTCAGAAGGATCCGGGACAGGATTTTCCCAGCTGTTGAGAGGAGGAAAATTCCTCTGTAATTGCCGCACACTCCTCGGTCCCCTTTTTTGAAAATGGTGATGATGTTTGCATCTCTGAAATCAGCTGAGCTGGTTCATTTTGAATTGGAAGATAGTATTTGTGATGATGAGGCCGTGTTCCGCACAGAGGCCAAGGAGAAGGCTTCCATTTGAGTTGCATTTACCGACTCCATGCTTCCCAATGATGTTGCTCCATGTTGTACTGTCTTTGCCAATGCGAGCGTTGAAGTCACCCATAAGGATGAGCTTGTCAGCTGCTGGAACGGTGGAAATAGTTTTTGAAAGGGTGTTGTAGAAAGCTATTTTCACCTCATCGTCAGCAGTTGGAGCATAAGCACTGATGGCAGTCAGGAAGTATCCATTTTGAAGTGGTAATCTGATGGAGATAATGTGTTTGTTAATGCAGACAGGTGTTAGATTCAGGTCATGGACAAGTTTGGATCTAATCGGAAAGCCGACTCCATGAATTCGGCGGTCCATTTCTGGTAATCCTTTCCATATGAACGTGTATCCGAGACCTTTTTCCTCAAGTTGGCCTTCATCTGCAAGTCTTGTTTCTTGGAGAGCCGCAAGATCGATGTTGAAACAAGAGAGGTGTGCAATAAGGGCAGTTAGTCATTCTGGTCTATCAGAGTCACTCCGATCAAGAAGAGTCCTAATGTTCCAGGTTCCAAAAGTCAATAGTGTAAAAACTTCCTTATTTCGCCCGCAAGAAATGGATTTCCCACTGGATGCGGTATTCCAGTCAGGAGGCATGGGAAACAGCTGTTTTTAGCCCACATTTTCTAGGCCCTTCCCCTGATTGGGGGGAGCAGTGCTGTCCCTAAAAAGGGCTGCTCTGTTGCAAGGTTGCTGCCGAATCCACACAAAGTTTCCCAGGTTCATGTAGAGATGACCTTCAGATCCTTTTCGCCAATTGTGTGCCTTTGGAGCTAGGAGCTACCAGGATGATCATTCCCTGCTCCCGTCGCTGCGCAGCATCGCCAATGGACTTTGTGTGTGTGTGTGTGTGTGGGGGGGGGGGGGGTAAAGCACAGTCCTTGAAAAACTCGGAACCATTCACTAAAGCCTTGATTAAAGTGGTGATCAGGTCACGGCGCTGGTCCACACTGCTTGGCCTGGGAGGATCTAGTTCCATGCAGCACAAGAGTGAAGACGATGGGATCTGCCACAGGTTGCACCCAAGTGATGGTTGGATTGGGAGTCCGGACTGCCCACTTGTTAGGCACTTACGAGCCAGGGATGTGTGGGATTTTTATAACCGCCAGTCCGCGGTCCCGTTAGGCTTAAGCCAGCTGAGTGCTGCCCAGGTTACACCAACTCTACAAGTGAAGTCCGGTCAATACTGCGAGGATGGGCCTATTCGGGGTTTGTCACGCATGCAATCTTTTAAACTGGTATAGTACACCAGTTTAAAAGATTAAAAGGGATATTGTTCCTTTTGAAAGCTGCAACATTGGTGGTAATTTCTGTCAGTAACATAGTCCTCCCACAGCTTTGTAAGGGATATGATAAACAAATATGTGGCCCCCGTCACTTTCAAGATGTAGCCCATTGTCTTGCTGTCAGTCTTTCCTCTGTCTGTAGTGCTTGTCATTAGTTGTCTGGGTAACGAAGGCTCCTGGCAGTCTGTCGCTATGTTATTAAATGGAGAGAGCCATTTGTATCAGAAATAGGAGATTGCCAGAGAGCCTGAGAGGAGAAGAGAGGAAGACAGTTCATAAGTGGGAACTCTCGGATTGTGAAGGGGGCTATTTTCTTTGGCGCTGTTGCAGTTGACTGGAAAGTGAACACAAGAGAGAAGAAATCGTATTTTGGTGTCACGGCAAGGTATGCTTAGCCTAGGAAGAAAAATTAAAGGTCGGCCACTAGGATTGGGTTACGAAACCCGTTGCCAGTATGGCCAGTATCTATTGGACCGAATCCCAACGCAGATTTTGGTGCCTCATTTCGGTGCCACTTAAATGCCTGAGCTGTCGATTGAAATATATAAATATCTGGTGCTGTGAAACGGATGTGATAGGTAGGGTTACCAACCGTCCTATGAAATAAGGAATCATCCTGTAATGGAAACTGAAATACGTGTTGCGTATTGAATTGATATGAGACGTGCTTTGTTCCGTATTTTTGAGAATCAATTTAATGCAAATCTATGGGAGAGAAATATTTCAGGTTAGACTATGGCGACAAGGTGATTTGTATGAGACAGGCTGAGAGATAACAGAGCAGGAGGGTTTTCTTCTGTCTGTCATGTTATGTTCCACTACCCAAACAGAGAATGCGTTTCTCATTAGTAGTGACTCTCAACCAATGAGAAGTGCTGTCACTCATGATATGCCTGACTGCAGCGCGAGATTTAAGAAATGGTAACCTGCAAGTATAGTCCACCGGCAAAAAAAAAAAAAGAGAAGAGATAGTAGTAGTAGTTGGAGCTCCACACTCTAAGGTCATATAGACCTTTGCATTTGCATTGCATTTATAAAGTACTAAGAAATGGTCAAATGATTTGTAAAATATTTCACATTATTTATGTTTATATTTTTGGCTCTTCAGCTACAACAGCGACCCCATTCACCTTGGGAAAGAAGGCTAATTTAACAAGTTATGTTATTTAATGTTAAATTATTGTAGTTGTGTTGGGTTTTATTTATTATGTGAATTTGTTATGTAAATTTAAGTGTTTTGTATTTATTTATATTTCTATATTTAAATATACTTTGAACTGTTAACAGTTAATACGTTGTTCAATTTCAAGATCAAATTTGTCTTAGCAGTAAAAGCAACCGTTATTTAATGTCGTCAACTGTCATTTTATGTTTTTTTTTTAATTATCAGTTCAGACACCATTTAGGCAGTGATATAATTTTAGCACTAGTATCGGAAAAAACACAAATGATATCAAACCCTATTGGCCACCACCTTGCATTTCCTCTTCATTAACTGTGCAGTTGCTACACTCATAGTAAAGAGCAGTCATAGCACCTCTTTACTGTAAAAGCAAACTTAAAGTTCCTACAATGACTTTTGGATTTTTAACAACTTTGGGCAGCCCCATGGATAAAAGCAGTAGTGTTTCACAAGAGAAATTCATTTCGCATTAGTGTTGTCTCTTTCAACAAATATTTTCGTTCACCCTCTGTTAGCTGGTGCATTTGTTTTGAAGAGAATAACTGAGCGATAGTGTGGTGTTTTGAGCACTAAGAGCACCACAGATGTGATGTTTGCTTTGAGAATGTTGACTGAGAAGCATAGAGAAGGCCAGAAGGAGTTACATTGTGTCTTTGTGGATTTAGAGAAAGCACATGACAGGGTGCCGGGAGAGGAGGTGTGGTGTTGTATGAGGAAGTCAGGAGTTGCAGAGAAGTGTGTAGGAGCGGTGCAGGATATGTGTGAGGGAAGTGTGACAGTGGTGAGGTGTGTGGTTGGAATGACAGATGGGTTCAAGGTGGAGGTGGGATTACATCAAGGATCAGCTCTGAGCCCTTTCTTTATTACAGTGGTGATGGACAGGTTGACAGACGGGATCAGGAAGGAGTCTCCGTGGACTATGATATTTGCAGATGACATTGTGATCTGTAGTGAGAGTAGGTTGCAGGTGGAGGAGAGTCTGGATAGGTGGAGGTATGCACTGGAGAGAAGAGGAATGAAAGTCAGTAGGACCAAGACGGAATACCTATGCTTGAATGAGAGGGAGGACAGTGGAATGGTGAGGATGCAAGGAGTAGAGGTGATGAAGGCGTATGAGTTTAAATACTTGGGGTCAACTGTACAAAGTAACGGGGATTGCAGAAGAGAGGTGAAGAAGAGAGTGCAGGCAGGGTGGAGTGGGTGGAGAAGAGTATCAGGAGTGCTTTGCGACAGAAGGGTACCAGCAAGAGTTAAAGGGAAGGTTTACAAAATGGTTGAGACCAGCTATGTTATATGGTGACAGTGGCACTGATGAAAAGAGAGAAGGTGGAGCTGGAGGTGGCAGAGTTGAAGATGCTAAGATTTTCATTGGGAGTGATGAAGAAGAACAGGATGAGGAACGAGTATATTAGAGGGACCGCTCAGGTTGGACAGTTTGGAGACAAAGCAAGAGAGACAAGATTGAGGTGGCTTGGACATGTGTGGAGGAGAAATGCTAACGGGAGCAGCCGAATGCAGTAATAGTCGTAGTCGTAGTAGTAGAAGATGGGATACACAGCCACAATCAGAGATACAGTACCTCATCACTGTATATTTTACAAACAGCTGTTTATTCAAAACACCACACTACTACTATTACTTTCGGTTACTCCTGTTAGGGGGCGCCACAGCGGATCATCCGTTTCCATCTCTTCCTGTCCTCTGCATCCTCCTCTGTCACACCAGCCACCTGCATGTCTTCCCTCACCACATCCATAAACCTCCTCTTTGGCCTTCCTCTTCTCCTCTTCCCTGGCAGCTCCATATTCAGCATCCTTCTCCCAATATACCCAGCATCTCTCTTCCACACATGTCCTGGCCATCTCAATCTTGTCTCTCTTGCTTTGTTTCCAAACCATCTATCCCATCTATGTGTCATAAATAGTTTTGTCTGATTTTTCAGAGAATCTACACAAACATTTGGAGTCTCTCCATAGAAATATCTAGTCCTCTTGCTCATGGTCTCCTTTGCCTATATGTCGGTCATATAGAGGCATCAAAATTAAATGGACTGATAATAAAAATAATGAGTGAAAAGTGCTCGTATAAAAGCTTGAATGCAGGCGTATTGTGACGTGAATCATTTGTCTTTGAATCTTTAATGATCAGATGATTCTCAGGATAAATTTCTCCTCAGGATAGAGCAGCAGGACTTGTAGTGGTCCTCTCTTGGTGGCCCCGTGTAGGAAAATGGCAGATGAATTGGACTGACTCTCATTGTCTCTGCCCTCCTAGCTTATGATCGGTTTTATCGAGCAGAGCTTCTGCCCGGGGAGATCTCTGATTAGCTTGCCTCTACACCCCTGATCCCATCCTGCCACCCCACCCCTCCCCTCCCCTCCCCAATCCTACACAAATATCCCCCCTTCTATAGCTGTTCTATGAATGAAGGCTTCTTTTTCAAATTTTTTTGTATCCCCTATTAGCATATGTGTAGGCTACTGTATTTTTGCCTCTGGTAAGGATTAATTTCAAAGGGAGGGCTGAATGAACTGGTAAGAAAGTGGAATGTATATTTCCAGGAGAAAAAAAAATATCTATGGGAACTCATGCAAGCAGATTTTCTCATTACTGGGTCTAATGTGAATAAGCGTAACAGATAATAACTTCAAAACTAACATGAAAGTGAGACATGAATTAGGCAGATGGGTTTTATCTTATGCTGCAGCTGAAAACGTCATTTTCAATTTTGGAATAATCCTACCGGATGGTGGTATTTTGAGCAATTACGAAATGGCTCTGGTGGATGGCACGACAGTGGTTAAATGTGTCCCTGCTTGTTTTTCTGTATTCACCATAGTGGAATGTGCTCACTAACAGTTCTTCTGCTGTCCTTGTACCCCATTGTACTGGCATGACTAGAGGCAAGGGGACACAATCAGACCAGTGAGGAAATTAAAAGCCTGTGAAGCTTCAGTTGAACCAGCAAGGTTAATGTCATCAAAGCTGAGTTAATTAAATGACTAAATTACCCCTTGCTCATGTCAAACTCTTGGCAGTGGATAGTCTTCCTCCATGAATATTATCTGTACAATATTTTCTCTCCATTTGGCTACCTTCCTGCAGTTTCTGCTGGTCAACAGCCAGACACTATAATTGCCTCCACATTTAAGATCCTTTATGAAATAGTTGATTTGGAGGAATAGTCTTGAGTATGAACAGGCAAGTTCTGTTAAAAGGACCAGCAGTTTTGACCAGTTCCGTGTCAGGTGAACAGATTTACAGTAGCTTAGCAACTACCCAGCCAAACAAAATAGGCCTAGCTGACAGCCAGGCAAAGTTTAGAGCTTGATTGGATGTAATACAACAGCTTTTAGAAGTGGTATGAAATGGGTTATTAGCTTATTCCATCTTCTTATCTCATACGTTCCCTCTCCCTTTATCTCCCACAGTCACACACACAAGAAGGTTTAGTTGTGCCACTTAGATCAAAGCGGCACTGATAACCAAATGCAAGGCTTGTAGATCAGAAGCAGAGCAAATGCAGTCTCTTCCACTCAGAGGTCAGCAGTGGGCAATAAAGCCTGTACCTGTGGGTCGATTTCCATTATGATCTTATTTTGGCAGCGTTAACCATGTGAAACAGGGACTTGACACAAATTCCTTTGTGTTGTGTTGCAGTGGGACCTTTGACCCTTCGTACACAACAGATAGGCTCAATATCTTGTTTTTTTTCTCTCTGTGATAGGGAAAATTTCAACGGCTTGTCAGAGATTTTCCCCAAGTGCTTTTTGCTGCTGGACGCCCCAGGGCTGCTGTCAGTGGATTGGATGTAACACAGGCCATGTAGCTGGTTCATTTCACTTCAATGCCAGCACTCATTTGACAGCTAATGACCAGTGGCAGTGCTTGTACATAGCATGCCCATGGCAATGCTTGTGGCATGATGACATTGTGCTACATTTATTTAGCATTTATTAGCATTTATCAGTGAAAACACAAGCTGTAGCTGAGAATTTATTTTTCCTTCCACTGGACAACACATTTTTTCAAACATTTTGCTTCCTGAAAAAAAAAGAGGAGATTATGATAGACAGTGTCAAGCTGAACACAAAAATAATTTCAGATTTGCTGTATCACGTAGGAATTTGGAGAAACGTTAAATTAACTTTTATTGAATTTAGCGTTTTTAATTGCATCATGGTGCTGACACATTGTGTTAGTTACACTGAGTTTAAAATGGTTTGCAGCTGATTTTTGTTTGTACTAAGCATCTGGTGCCAGTGTCCAACAATAGTCTGTCAGCATTAATGGACTCCTGTTGTCCTGACACCTTTTTTCCATGGTCACAATGTCCTGGTGAAACCTTTCACCATGTTCGTCACTCAATGCACCAATTTCAGCAGGGAAGAAGTCCAAGTGTGAATGCAGAAAATGAATTTGCAACGACATGTTGAACTTCATAGTTTTGTATGCTTTAAGCATGTTGTCAAGCAGCTCAATGTAGTTTGGTGCTCTGTAGTTGCCAAGAAAATTCTCAACATCCTAAGTAACTTCCATGGTATTTTCTCTGGCCCCACTGGCAGATCTTCTAACTCCCAGTCATTGATGACCTGTCTGATTTGTGGAACAACAAAAATGCCTTCCTTAATCTTGGCATCAGTTATTCTTGGAAAAATCTGTGTCAAATCCATCGCCTTCTTTGTTCATCGCTTTCACAAAATGTTTCATCAATCCTGAGTTTTATATGAAGAAGAGGCAGAAATATCTTCGGTGGGTCGACAAGTGGTTTATGCGCCACACTTTGCAGCCCTGGAATGAAATGCTAATGTACGTAATGTCACTGTTTAGCACGGCTATCCCATTCAGAAAGGAAACATCAGTACTTTGAATATCTCAGCTGCATTCGTAATAGCAGTGCCAATACTTTTAGATCACCACAGATAATCTCGTCATAATTGTTGTACTGTATGTGTTTCAACAACAGTTCCATGTTATTGTAGTGTCTCTCATGTGTACTGCATAGCCAGGGTGGACATTGCGATTGTGTAACAGGACAGCTTTCAGGCATATCTTTGGTGAATCTATAAAAAGATGCCGTTGTTGTGGGTCATGCACACAACCCAAAGCCATGAACAATCCATCAGTGTCAGTGCAGAAACAGAGGTTGTCAACCTGCATACAGAAGTTTGTCAAATGTTCTTGACGGTTCCGAAAGATAGAAATTGTTGTGCGTGGTGACAGCAAACCCCATCCTTGCAATGTTGAACCAAGTAGTTCTACTTTAGCTTATGATCAGTCTAAGTCCCTGACCAGGTCATTTAATTCTGGCTGTGTTATCAAGTGAGGATAACCAGGCATAAAGGGTTCAACATCTGGATGAGTGTCGTTTTCCACATCTGGTTATGCGTTGTGGCATCTTCATCTGCCTCATCTAGGCTCCATGACTGGTGGCTTCAGTACTGGCAAACTGTCATCATGTGGCATTGGTCTCATGGCTGAAGGCAAGTTGGGGTATTAAATAGATGTCTTATTTTTAGTACAGAAGCCAGATACATTGGTCAGACAGAAGTAACAGCCCGTCACATGATCCTTCTGTTCTCGCCATATCATTGGGACTGCAAATGGCTTTGACTTCCGAGTACCTCTGAGCCAAGCGCTCATGTTGACTGCACATGTTGCACAACAAAAGTGAGGAGCCCAGGGTTTCTCTTGGTCGCCAATTTTACATCTGAAGTCGAGCTCATGGGCTTTCTTAATAAGTGCGTCTTTGAGCCTTAAGCGTAAACTTGCCACAGATGTAACGGAATGTATCGCAGCTGTTGTGACGAGACTTTTCTGCTGTATTAAATCTTCCTGAAGACAATAAATCCTATTGTTAAGTATACTCGCCATGCTATTGCCTGAAGAACACGTGCGTCAACATACGTCCAAACAGCATCTGTAAATGTGAGCAGCTTTTACAGCCTGTCTGCCAGCATCTAACCTGACTAAGCATGCCTGCACTGAGTGCATGCCCGGGCATGCTTGGACTGACCAAAACGGCTTGCTTTGTGGGGCAATATTCTAGGAGACTTGAAATATGATGGGAAAGCCAAAATAGGTTATATCTACAAAACAGTATGCGATAGGAAAATTTTAAGGTGATTTTCGTCATCAGCAGCCCAAATTCCATCAAACACACCCACAAGTGTCCAGGGGGCGAAATCTTCATTAGTGCATCGGCAAATTATGTAATTTTCTCCTGATGGGGTGTCAATGCCCATAATACTACCAACGGTGACTCCAGTCTATTTACTCAGTGACTCAGTTTTATTTTTATGCTCATAGATCAAAACCATTTTGTTGTTTTTAGAGTCATGTTTAATTTTGTTACAGAAAAGATCCCCTCTCCCATTAAAGCGGGCCGAAGCCTTGCTGTTGTCCATAATGAGATGTGTGGTCTGGCTAACTGCTGTGAACATGGACTTGCTGCTCTTAAGGTCATGTACTATTATCTCTCTAGGGCCCATGCACACACCGCCATGCTCTTTAGAGGGCCAGAGAGTAAATTAATGTAGGGAATATGAAAAAGGCCACCGTGTCCTTTTTAAGGTGCTACCTTAAAAGTACTTTTGTGCTTAGCCAGAGATGTCAGGACTGCCGAAACTGTTGAAGCCACATGTATATGTGGTCCCATTTGTAATGTTTTCAGGCAGCCGTCCTTCATGCACTGCTCGGCAGTCCCTTTTCACCTTTTTAAATTCAATAGATAAAGGATAAATTCTTTGTTTGGCTCATATTTTCTGTGTTATCATTCTGTAATTTCCAACCTGAGTTTAGAAGGTACTCGACATTTGGAAGAAAAAATTGGCACACAGACCAGGCTTTAAGTTCAGAGTATATGTAGAGCACATTTTAACAACACTTCAACTAGTTTTTGGTCTAGCGTATACGTATGTGTGTGCCTGTGTACTTGTGAGTGTGGAAGGACGACTTGACTTCTGTCTGAATGCTCATGTGTGACAGGCATTTGAAGTAGCTCATCTGCAATGGTTGATGCAAAACCGCAGATGGTAGGCATCTGCATATGGAATAAAATACTACCTCCCCACAGAAACACACACACACACACACGTCTCCTCTCTCCCCTTCGAAGTCCTCCTTTTTCTCTCCCTCTCCCTTACCCCCCACCCCATCCCATCCCATCCCATCCCATCCCATACACTCACCACACACACACCCTTTTTAGTTGTTCTCTCCCATCCCTGTTGATATCTTCTACATCCAGCTGGCTTCCCTTGAGGCATACAGTATGCCCCTGTGATGCACTAGCTGTAGCACGTATGTGTGTGTGTATATATATATATATATATGTGTGTGTGTGTGTGTGTGTGTGTGTGTGTATGTATATATATGTGTGTGTATATATATGTATATAAATGTATGTGTGTATATATATATATGTGTATATATATATATGTATATATGTGTATGTGTGTATATGTATGTGTGTGTATGTGTGTATATATATGTGTGTATATATATGTATATATATGTGTGTGTATATATATATGTGTATATATATGTATATATATGTGTATGTGTATATATAGATGTATGTATATATATATGTATATATATATGTGTGTGTGTGTATATATATATACATACATATACATATATATATATATACATATATATATACATATACACATACATCCATCATCTGGTTATCTAGCAGAAAGCATAGCAGTCTCCTCACTCGTCACATGATTGATGAGCGAGTGGGATTTTAATTCATTTACTCAGCCATCGCCCTGTGGCCGTATCTGCATGTCACCCTTCCTTATTGGGAAGGCTTCCTTATTGAGAAAGCAATGAGCGACTTGAAGACAATCAGTCAACCAGTTTGCAGTTCTATTTTGTTGATTTTTTTTCTCGGGTGACTCATTTTTAAGATTATTCTTTGGAGGAATGAAAACCTCAGGTGATTTGATGTTTCATTTGACTTGTCTTGCCTGCGTTGAGATACTGTGGGATCTGCTGGGAGTGACATTAGTGTAGCAGTATATTTAGTTATGTTCAGTTGTTAGGGGCATCATTGTGATAAGTGTTGATGTAATAAGTAACCAATGTTTTCAAACGTGAAAACCTCAAGTTGTATTTGATGGTATTAGAAAAAATGTTAGATAGGTTTTTCACATTAGAAACATTAAGAGGGCTTGGATCCACAAAGCAGCTTTTGTAAGCTAAGTTCCATTTAACAGAGCTATCAAGCTTATGAGGAAGAAGAGAGAAAACTAATGTTTTTTCCCCCCTAATGTGGCCATTTTTATTTTTACTTCATGTTATATTGCAATGGTTAAATGGTCAGTTGCACAGTTAGGGGGCTGTGTGTGTGTGTGTGTGTGTGTGTGCGTGCGTGCGTGCGTGCGTGCACGCACATGCATGCACAGGTTGTTTTTTCTTTCTGTATATTTGCTGCAATTCTGCACACACTTCCAACACTCATCTTGCTGTTTTGATGTGGTATCATTGCAACTAACATATTCAGTAAATCCTTATTTCAGCCATTTTGTTGAAAGTCAAGATCAGTTCCTGGTCTTTTTTTTATGTCTCCATTTACTACTTTTACTCATCACTTGCAAAAAAAACAAACCCATACAACTAGTACCGAGGATGTGACTTCTGTGATCTCAATGGTAGTTCCTGCATTGTTATTAGGACAGCTTATTCAGCATTCAGCCTTATATTAATTATAAGCTTAGGTGCCTCTGACAAGCAACACAAGGTCAGGGACACGGATAAGTGCCTCCGTGGTATAATAAAGATGGAATGTAGTGCAAGTTAAGGGGGAAAGAAACATTTTAACTTTTACTGAATACAAGTTTAATGGATCTGAGGTTGGACAGCACGGTGGTGACTAACAGGGAAGTGTATTCCATGGGATTTGGATGGGGGAGGGGTTGTAATGTAAACATTAGGTGAAAAGTGAATTACCCTTAAGCTGTGTTCTAATGAGTGAATTATTAAGAAGGAAATTAAGAAAGTGTATTCTTCAGTGAATCATTCATTAAAAAAATTACTTGCTCAATTTCCACCTTTCAACCCAAGGGTAAGATGGTGAAGGGAATGGGGGGAGCCATGGATCTGGTGGCCAGCGCTGGAACCAAGGTGGTGGTCACCATGGAGCACTCTGCCAAGGTATGAATAAGCATTTCACCTACCCGTGTGCCACTGTAATACTTGTTTCACCCTACTGGTGGTATCGCAGGGTTCCCATACATACTGGAAATTGCGAAAATTTATCAGCTAGTTTTTCAGCCATAGAAAACACCTAAAAAATTATGAAATTGACCAGATTTCATGAAAATGGTTTTGGGATCATGGAAAATTGTAGAGTTAGGTTATAAAATCTGACCCACTGAGATGGCAGTATAATTTAGTATAATTTGGAGTACAATTTGGAGCTGAGAACACATAAATTTACCCGCTGAATTTGCTCATCAGTTCTAGCGGTTTTGGCAGAGTTTAGTGACCAGCTATAAGTTACACCATCCATTCAGAGACTTTTGAGGCTTCCACTTTGTTGACACTGAATAATAAGACCTTGTATGAGCAATGGGTTTCATGTACAATTGTACATCCAAGCAAAGTTGTAGAGAATGTCCTTAAAAATTTCTAGAAAATTATTTGTTGAAAAGGCATTCGGAGTGCGTCCGAGTGGCGTAGCAGTCTATTCCGTTACCTACCAACACGGCGATCGCTGGTTTGACTCCCTGTGTTACCTGCGGCTTGGTTGGGCGTCCCTACAGACACAATTGGCTGTGTCTAGGGGTGGGAAGCCAGATGTGGGTATGTGTCCTGGTCACTGCACTAGCGCCTCCTCTGGTTGGTTGGGGCGCCTGTTCAGAGGGGGAGGGGAACTGGGGGGAATAGCATGATCCTCCCGCATGCTATGTCCCCCTGGCAAAACTCCTCACCGTCAGGTGAAAAGAAGCGTCTGGCGACACCACATGTATCGGAGGAGACATGTGGTAGTCTGAAGCCCCCCCCCCCGCAGAGGGGGTGGGGCAGCCACCAGGACAACTTGGAAACGTGGGGTAGTTGGATGGATATAATTGGGGAGAAAAGGGAGAGAAATAAAAAAAAAGGCATTGAGAAACCTTATCATAAATTACCCCAAATGACACACTTCCTATTTCCCAGGATTCAAAGTTTTTTTTTAAATAGGCTGTATGTCTTGTATAACAAAAGTGTCTCTTGTGCCTGTTTTTAATGATAATGAATACGAGAGTGTAGAGACTGATTAAGGGTGACTCTGCTAATGGAGTGCTTAATTTTGCCGTACCAGTCAAGAGCTGCAGGTCATAGAGATGGTGTTCAGACAGACAGACAACCTCTCAGTTTTCTTCGCTGCTGCAAAGTGGTGTGAAAGCATGCTTCAACTTGGACTCATGGCTTTGCAAGCAACTGATTAGTTTGTCTGCCGCTGCAGTGGAGATTATTCATCCCACAGGTCCAACACCACTCACAGCTTGCAATGTAGCTTAATTGGTTTACTTTTAGAAAGTCCAGGCTGACATGATGCAAGGGCAATGCAATGCACAATGCTGCGTTCAAAGAGGCATATAGGGGTTTCCTTTTGCTAATGGGAGTCTGTTTTGCACCCAGCTGCAGTCCACATGGTACAACAGGTGAGTTTAAATTTGCTATTCTGACCATGTGTTCAACCATATGGGAAGGGTGGGGGGTGGAGGACCTATAGATATCTGTGTTTTCATGAACGGTGACAGGTGTGAAACTGGAGGAACACATGGGATTGCACACCCTCAGGCATTCGATAAGCTTACATAACCAGCTGAATCCCTGAAATGTGTACAAACACCATTTAAAGTGACTGACAGGCTGAAAATAAATTGGGTGAATTACCTTTAATCCATCCTCTCTCTCTCTCTCTCTCTCTCTCTCTCTCTCTCTCTCTCTCTCTCTCTCTCTCTCTCTCTCTCTCTCTCTCTCTCCTCTCTCTCTCTCTCTCTCTCTCTCTCTCTCTCTCTCTCTCTCTCTCTCTCTCTCTCTCTCTCTCTTTCTCTCTCTCTCTCTCACCTGTCCTTAACCCCTGTCACTCTCCTGTACTTCACCCCTTTCTTTCAGGGTGGAAAACACAAGATCTTGGATAAATGCAACTTGCCGTTGACAGGGAAGCAGTGTGTGGATCGCATCATAACAGAAAAGGTGTGTACTTACATGAATATTTTGACACACAACTCGTAGGCCTCAGCAAGTTTACTAAATTGAATTTATCTGACAAATTGTTCCTATATTGCCATCCATAGTTATGGATATTTGCAGGCACTAACCGAATTTTTAATGGAAAGTTGGTGGCACAGTAGTTGATACCCAGTTGCCCAATCTCAATTCCTTTCCTCCCCATCAACATGATTTTTGTGGTGGTTTGAACGAACTCATTCAGAGAGAAAAGGTGATTTGGTGACTATTTTGAATTTTTGCATTTGTTAAATTCATTTAGGCTTATTTTTTTCTGACATTTTGTCATTCATTCATATAATTTCATTACGGAAGGCGACATTAATATTTCTCAGCTTCCATCTTTTCATTCAGGAAATGCTGATTGAAGCGCAAACAAAATGAGTTGGGGTTTTTTTTTGTCACTGAGGTTGGCTTCTTTTTTATCAAGAGTGAATTGATTTCTGTGAATATATATCAGTGATAAATAATAGACAGCACAGAAAGAGAAGGCAGACTCTTTCTCTTTCCTATATATACACAATACAAGCACATAGGCCCTGATAGATTGCTGTCATACAATGGAGTGACATGGGGAGATGGAAATTACATTATTCAGTTAACCCTAATCTAATCTGCAGATTTCTGTGAAGAGGCTGGTTATTGATTTTTATTTCTCATGGTTGGGGCTGGGTGTCTTTTCCATGGTGATGTATTTTGATGATGTTTCCATTCCTGCCACATGGCCCAGCTTGTTATAGTCACTGATGTTGCATGTGCCCACTGATTCATCAATAAATTATCTGGATCCACAGAGCCCCATTCATCCACTCCTCATGATAATCAGTGAAACCACGTCAGACTATGTTATTGTAGAAAATGGCTCATTCATCAAGAAATAGACATTAATGGAATTTTATCTATTTCAAAATTGACTTAGGATTTACTTAGAGATGCATCATCTCATTAGATCTCTCCCGCCATCCCAAACCACACGTAAATCTGTTACGTGTCATCTGAACAAAAAACAAAAACAAAAAAAAGTGAAATACATGAACAAATAACATTGTATCAAAGTATCGAGTCTGAAGTGAATTATATTCTGAAATGGAGGTAAATCAAAAACAAGACCAATTAGATTTAAGATGAACAAGCAGAGAAGTCTTGAAGTCATGTGAAGAAGTAATTGGTCCGAGTGAGTTAGGCAAATTATTCCAGTCTGATGGTGCTGTAAACTTAAAAGTAAGTCTCCCAACTTTAGAAATTCTGTGCGCAATAAAAAAAAAGCTGTTGATTGTGTTTTAGTGAATATGATGATCTGAATGGAATTAAAAGCTATTTCAGATATAAAAGATAGTTAAAGTAAATGCATTTGAAAGCAAAGAGCAACCAATGAAAATGCCTCCTAGAGTGATGGGGTGGCCATTTAAATGTATCATAGATTAAACAATGATGTGTGCCATAAAGACACCTCAGGACAAATCTACAAATATTATTGTAAACTACATTTAAAGGATGAATATGCGTTTCAGAGGTGTTCTGATAAATAATGTCACCATAGTCAATATTAGGAAATAAAAGCTGTTGGACCATTAATTTTCCTCCTTGGAGAGTAAAACAATTAATTGACCGATGTAGTATTCTGAAACTAGCATTTGTTTTATTTCTAATAAAATCAATATGAGGCCTATAAGAAAATTCAGAATCAATTTTAAGTTCCAAGTATTTAAATGTATCAACTTTATTGGGTGGAAGCCCATAAGTGAATTTAATAGCCAACTCAACAGCCAACTACAAGACTTTTGCTTGTTTGATATGAAGTAGTTATTTAAAACCATTTTTGAACAAGAGAAAACTCAGATTACATAGAGCTTTGAATTTTAGTTATATCCGAATCAGTATGCATATAACTGAACAAAACAAGTAGAACAAATTTTTGGAAGATAATTAATAAAAATAGAGAAAGTAAAGGTCTTAAAGTAGATCCTTGTGGCACACCCTTTTCAGCAGTTAAATAATCCAATTGATTGTGACGAAAAGAAACACTGACAATGGCTATGGAGGTAAGAATTAAACCAAAATAATGCCTGTTGAGAAACACCAGTAGCTAAAGGTTCATCAAGAGTGGTAAATGCACTGCATTTATAGAGCACTTTCCTAGTCTACCAACCACTCAAAGTGCTTTACAATGTATCCCTCATAGTCACATACATACACTGAAGGTGGAGGCTGTCATGCAAGACACCAACCTGCTCATCAGGAGCAGTTAGGGGTTCAGTGTCTTGCTCAAGGACACTTTGACACACTTTCTGCAGGAGCTGGGAATCGAACCAGCAACCTTCTGATTACTAGATGACCTGCTCTACCTCCTTAGCCATGCCACCCCTTAAGAAGAAGGTAATAGTCAACCAGATCGAAAGCCTTGGTTAAATCAATAAAAATTGCACCTGTAAATTGACCTTTGTCTAGAGATGAGAATACATCATTGGTAAATTTCACAAGGGAAGTATTAGTAAAACAAATTAGAACAAAAACCATGCTGAAACGGGGAGGAAATATTGAGTTTATTAATATATTGTGATAATTGATTAAAAATTAATTCTCAAATATTTAAGCAGTAGTGCAAATAATAGAAATCAGTCTTTATTAAGTAGATCTAGTGGATCTCCTCCTTTATTAAGTGGAGTAACTTTAGCACATTTCCAAATAGATGGAAGTTTGTAAGCAGATGTGGGCAAATTAAATAGGTCAGCAAGTGGGAAAATAAACACTTGAGAAGCTAATTTTATGAACTTAGCCTCAAAGCCATCAGATCCTAGAGCACAACCAACATTTAGGGCAGAAATAACTTGCATAATTTCAGTATGTAGAATGCAGCTATAAGAAAATGAGCTACAGGTGGTTGAATTGTTATGATTTAAGTTAGGTGAAACAAAGGAGTAAGAACTACAAACAGATGAAACATGATGGCTGAAAACGTAATAATAAATGTTTTTTTAGTTTTGAAGCTAATTTATGTTCAGTTCTTCAACACAGTGATTCTTTTCCATTGGGGAATTTATGGTTTCCTGGCTGTTCCTACTTTGTGTTTAGAATGGCAACATAAAATTTGGTCAGTTTTCATGTTGAAGAAATTTAGCTTTATTTGGTATGTTTGTATGTACAGAATTATACAATATTTTATGTGAACCATCTGCAATCTACGTGGACTTTTCTACTATCAACAACAATCACAACAACTTAGTTTTGTATAGCGCCTTTCAAGGAACCCAAGGACGCTTTACACTAGGTAAGAAAAAAAAACAGATTAAAACAAAGCTCAAAAGACTAGAGACCATAGGCCTTAGTAAAATGGTAGGTTTTCAGCAGTCTTTTAAAATTGCTCCAAGAAGCAGCATTGCAGATCTCTGCTGGAATAGAGTTCCAAAGGGTGGGGGCTGCCACACTAAAGGCTCTATGCCCAAAAGTCCGCAGGCTGGTGTGGGGGATGGAAAGCAGGCCCATGTCTGCAGACCACAGATTCCAGGACAGAATATTATAGGGGTTAAGGAGGTCTGAGAGGTACTGGGGGGTATGGGCATGGAGGGAATTATAGGTAAGGAAGAGGATTTTATATGCGGGATTTGACCAGGAGCCAGTGAAGGTGGACAAGGGTGGGGAGTGATGTGTTGCCAGGGCTTGGTGCAGGTGAGCACCCTGGCAGCTGAATTCTGCACCTACTGAAGCCTCGCTAGGGCTTTGCCAGGTAACCCAGACAGGACTCCATTGCAATAATCCAGATGGGAGGTGATGAAGGCATGGATGAGGGTCTCTACCATGGAGGCTGAGCGTAATGGCTGGAGTCTGGAGATGTTTTTGAGGTGAAAGAAATCAGATTTGGTGACAGATTTGATGTGTGACTGGAACGAGAGGGTGGAGTCCATAACGACAGCAAGGTTGGGGACTTCTGGGGATTTGCAGATGGAGCAGCCATCCATGTCGAGGAGAAGATCTTCAACATTCCGGAGCAGCTCCTTGGACGCCACAACCATGAGCTCAGTCTTATTGGTATTTAGCTTGAGTAGATTTGATGACATCCAGATTTTTATTTGGTAGAGGCAGTTAACAAGGGATTCTGGGAGGGGCTGAGAGGATGTTCTGGTGCTGGGATAAAGCTGCGTGTCATCAGCGTAGCAATGGAAACTTTAACCAGAGTGGCGTATGATCTGACCAAGGGGGAGCATGTAGATGGTAAAGAGGAGGGGTCCAAGCATGGAACCTTGTGGCACACCTTGGTTGACTGGAGCTAGGGTGGAACTAGAGTCTGATGGTGACAAACTGTTTCCTGTTGGTGAGATATGACTGGAACCAGGAGAGCACTACACCAGTGAGGCCTAGGTATTCAGATAAGCGGTTGAGAAGAATGGTGTGGGAAACTGTGTCGAAGGCTACAGAGAGGTCCAGGAGGATGAGAATACTGATGTGGCCAGAATCAGCCACAATGAGGAGATCATTGGTGATTTTGATTAGGCATGTATTTTAATTTCCATTACGGGATGATTCTGTATTTTACGGGATGGTTGGCAACCCTACCTGTAAAATCCATTTCGGAGCACCAGATATTTAAATATTTCAATCAACAGCTCAGTCATTTAAGTGGCACCGAAATGAGGCACTGAAATATGTGTTGAGATTTGGTTCGGTAGATACTGGTCGTATAGGTACCGGTGCTGGGTTTCAGTACCCAACCCTACAGTGGCTGAAGTTAACATTGAACTCTCAAATCCAGACCAGAATAATACTTGGAGACAGTAATCGTTGACTTTGCTTGAAATACCTGGAAAAGTGTCGTGCGTTCTGAAATTAAAATTAATAGAGCTTTGCATTGTGTAGGCTATTGTATTTACCTCAATGTCTCTCCAGAGGATTCATATCTCAACCATACAAACGGAATGGTACCATGTCAGTCATATGAATATTCATCAACCTTAATTTCAGTCTTAATTTCCATCCCATCTGCTTTTATAATCTTCTTTCCCCAAGTAGTACTTAAAATACAATTTGCTAACCTCATTTTTAACCATACTATGAAAGTGTTCATGGAAGTCGAGGAGACATAATGACGACCCAACAGAATGGCTCTGAATAATGCTCAAGGGCCTCGTTGAACAATGGCTGGCTTCTGAGGAACACCAACATGTCGGCCCAGGCTCCAACCTATAGCACTGTGGCACAACATGTTATGGAAGAAAGACGGGGACAGGCTATGTCGGGAAACAGAAGACGCAAGATGGTGTGAGAGCTACCAGTCCGGGAAATAGGAACAAGTAAACTGAAGGGGGTCAAGACAAGGGATCAGGAAGATGTGGTTAGAGGTGGTGAGGAGGGTGGGACAGAGAAATGTGGGGGGCAAAGGTTAAACGGCCACGGAGGGGAGCTAGGACAGAAAATGCAAGGGAACAGATGATGGAAATGGAAAGAAGATTGTTGAGAGGAGGCGAGCGGAAGGGTTGAAAGGTTGTTGTAAGTAGGTGCCTGTATGGGTGGAGGTGTGGACCTGGAGAGATGTTGCCTCCAGCAAGGTAGCAGAGCTTTGTGCTGATGCAGCTCTTTCTGTCCTCATGTAGCGTAGTCGTAGCCCTGTTACCCTGCGGTGGCTACATTCATGAGCTGGCAAAAGCGAGTCAGACAGTGCATCCTCAGCTTTCTTTTCTTTTTCTTCCCCCACGTCTGTCCCTTTCTGCTTGGCTGTCTTTTGTCGTGATTGCAGAGCGTAATTTCTCATCGAGAAGATTTCTGTCAACATCTATAAAGGTTAAGCTCTTTCTCCTGCCCTTACTGCTGCCACCAGCAACACCACCTTCCCCCTCCTCCTCCTCCTCGTCTCTGTCCTTATTTCATCTCTTGCCCCGCTCTGTCCTTTACCGCTCTCCTATTCCATCCCCAACTTTCCACTAATCCAGTGGCTTAAATTCCTTCTCTCTAATTTTTCATCACCTTTCCTTTTTTCATCTGTTCCCCTTTCCTTCTCTCCTTCTCTCCTTACACCAGTTTTTCCTCTTTTGGCTCTTTCTCCTCTTTGCCTGTTTTCCTTCTGCCTTCCTCCCCTTCCACCATGCGCCCTCTGTTCCGCTGATGTGGGTCTACTTTTTTTGGTCATCACGCACACTTCTTGTCTTGTTCTTTTTTTATCTCCTCTGGCCTCTTCATCTCATCTTCTCACACTTCTCCCCTCTCATTTCCCCCTCTTGATAAAGCCCACGAAAGCACTTTTTTGTGCTTTTATTGTGTGAGGGCGTAACACAGACACACAGATAGGAGCTTGACAGGTTGACTGTTACAAAACATGCAAGTTGTCATTCATTCCCATAGGGACTTGCAATATCTTCCTGTCAGTTTGATGTTTTAGTAAGCCATGTGATTTTCTAAACTTGCCACCATTGAGAAGTCAGAGTGTAAAAGGTAAAAAAAAAAAGTAATGGAAGAATAGAATAGATGCGTTTTCACGGTGGGTTCAGTGATGGCAGGTGCTAATCTAAAATAACTGCTTCAAGAAGGTGCTGACAGTGACACTGGTCCAAGGATTATTTTCTCTGTGAGGAAACTACCGTCATTCTCAGCCTCTCTAAAACTGTGAACATTATTCAAATTAAATTCAACAGCCATTGGAAGTTGCAGCAGAAGAACTTTAGCTGCTGAATAATGGAATGTCTCTTACCCACATGGGTTTGCATAACCTATTGTTTATAGTGTAAAAGATAGTCATTTTTGTCATCTAATAATCAAATTGTTGCTGCTTATGCTGAAGTGGCTCTGAACAGCCTGCTTAGTCACCTCTTTCTCTTTTTCTCTGCCGTGTGGAGGAAGTGTGGGTGTGGTGTCATGTATCTGTGTGAGGGAGTGAGCTTCAGTTGAGTACGAAAAAAGACACTTGTTCCACTTGCCAAGAACATCAATGTTAAACAGTGGTAATCTGGGGGATAACGAAACAGCTTTTTGCCCACATGAAATTACACCGATCATGATAATTCCAAGTAATGTACATTTCAGAATAAATAAAGCAGATCCCTACCAAAGATTATCTGTTCAGACCGCGAGGCAAAAGAAACAATATTTGATGACTCTCCTGCTTTGGACCTCTCGTCAGTCCTCTGTGTTGATAGCTGATGTGAAAGAGAGGATGGCTGTGTCACTAGAGAGCTTGGATTAACATTATACACTGAAATCAGAATCAGAATCATGTTTGCTGGCCATGTAGGTTTGCACATACATGGGATTTGACTCCAGTTTTGTGGCTCTCTCAGTGTACTTAACGTAGAATAACAACACGACAACACAACAATCTTCAGATACGTATATACACAAGGATTGACTGTATACAGGTGAAATAAGAGGCGATAAAGTGCAATTGTGCAGAGTATATCAGAGATGCTGAAATAGATGTTAGCAGGTTACTTACATACATGCCTGAGGTAGATAGACATAACAGAGCGTACCAATGTGCGTACAATGTATAGTATAGTGTAGTATAGTATAGTAAAACAAGTGAGACTTGCATTAAGTCCAAATGAGGTGAAATGGTTCAATCCAATAAAATGTTGAAAGTTAAAAGAAGGCTATATAACAGATTGAATTCTGCAAAATAGTTTCATCCAGAGAAATCTGGTGCTTTAGAAAGCAGGGGGACATAAGCCTGGTGACAGACACTGCTTGTGCTTAGTCTGGTGTGGTTAACCCTAATTAGTTGGTCCTCTGCTGCTAGCCATTTCTGCATGATTAAAATCCCTGCTCTAATTTGCTTTGAAAATAAAAGCAGCAAGGAGGGCCTACTGAGATTGCCAACAAGCCGCTGACCTTTTCACTCTTAAACAGATATACAGGTGCTAATATGCATAACATATGTTGTGTTCACACAAGCGCAACTCTCTATGGGAACCCGGGTTTGACGAGGCTGGGAGACAGTAATTTAAGTGTTTTCCTAAAGAGCACAAGATTATAAGAGAATAAAATTCTTGAGTTTCGGCTCCGCAACACTGCAGCAGCCATAGTAACTGAACAACAACAAAACAGAACGAAAAAGCACCAACAATAGTAGTGTGTGATGTATGTAAGGTGCTGTGTGTGTGGGTAGTTGTCTGCATGTCTGTGCATGTCTGTGCATGCCAAGCTACCTCTGTGTGTGTGTGTGTGTGTGTGTGTGTGTGTGTGTGTGTGTGTGTGTGTGTGTGTAAACCCTTGATTCACTGAAGACCACAGATCAGTACCATCAGTCCAGCACCAGGCTTAGTGTCTTTAATGTTCTTTGTTCAAAAGGCTGGTTCCTTGGTGGAAAAAGCTGTTTCGGAGCCTACTAGTCTGGGCTTTGAGGCTGTGGTACCGCTTGCCAGACGGTAGCAGCTGGAACAGTCCATAGTTGGGGTGGCTGGGGTCTTTGATAATCCTACGGGCTTTGTTGACACAACATCCATTGTATATGTGCTGGATGGAGGGAAACTCGCATCCACTGATGTCCTGAGCCATCTGCACAAGGCAGTACAGTTCCCATGCCAGACGGCGATGCATCCAGTCAGGATGCTCTCGGTTGTGCCTCTGTAGGAGGCCCGTAGAATCCTGGGCCCCATGCTAAACTTCCTCGGTTGCCTGAGGTGAAAGGCATTGCTGTGCCTTTTTTACCACATGGCTGGTGTGCTCATCCCAAGTGAGGTCCTCGGAAATGTGGACACCGAGGAACTTGAAGCTCTTGACTCTCTCTACAGCAGTCCCGTTGATGGTGATGGGGTCCAGTCCCCCCTTTCTCTTGCTGTAGTCTTAATGGAATCAGAATTTTGGAACCGGCTCTAACTTTGACGCAGTTCTCGGTGCCCAACCCTATTTATTTGCCAGATGAAGGAGAACAATGCCTTAACTATTTCGTGATCATAATGGGTCCAGTACAATAGGTACCTGTGGCATTTTCAGTGATGGCAGCAATGCTAATGAAAAATAAAATTCTGCAGCTACGTTGTGAAGAGATTTCACTTCTACCCATTTCAAAATATCAACTCTTATTATTGAAATGCTTAGATACTAGCATTTGTGTTTGACAAGCTTTTACAGTTCACCTGTTGAAGAGAGAAAATTACATTTCTTGTCAAATCACTGTCTTACATTCAGCCTCATCAGAGGCATCATGTTTTTTATTTGTTATTGTAGTCAGGTTAAATTCAGCCAACCATTTGGTAAATTAGTGTAGCAGCTTTTTAATGATTAGCAGCATTGGGCATTATTCTGACAGATGATGACAACAGTGGTCATGTTAGTGGAGATAATGAAGCAGGGTGATTCAGAAGGTTGTCTTAAGATGTTTACACCAGGAAAATAGGCTATTTCTTCTTTTTTTTTATTTGAACCGGTCAGTTTCATATTTCATACTTCACCAGCAGTCATTGTGTGTACAGCTCCAACTGTTTTGAAACATGGGAAATTTGACATTTTCCAACCCAGAACACTTTGCATCAAAACCTTTTTGTGCAGAAAGTACATTAACCCCAGGGCTCAGCTTTGACACGTATCGGCACTCTATCACAGGCAGTATCTGGATGCTGGCTGTTTGACTTACCTTGACCTCTCCAGGCATGCTTGGACAAATCTTGAATTGTCCTTAGTTGTTTGCGCCTATTGTGTCACACTTTTGGAGTTTGGAGTTGCATGCCTGTGTCTGTAAAAACCATAACCCCTTGTTCCGTGTGACAATCCATGTGTCTCACCACACTGGAGTGAGAACTCTGCCTCCTGCCCTGTCACTGTGTGGTTCTAATGAGACGAGAGTCCTGACAGGCTTTGCTTGGATGTTAATGTGGCTGAACCTGTCATTCTCTGTCGACTGGCTGTAGCACCCAGCTCGGCTCAGCAGGCCTGGCCTGTCTGCATACAGCATCTTGTGCATTGTGAGGCATAATTAGAAACAGCGACACCAGTCCACTTTGAGCTGTTTGCGCCTCTTTATAATCCCTCGTCATGTTGGACTGACTGTAGCTGTGAAATGCACATAGAATGGTGTTGTGAGCAAAGTCGCAAAAGCCTTCCCAACTCAATGCATTTGAAAGACCATCAGTTTTCCCTTTGACAGATGTCCTTGCCAACTGAAGTCATGATGAAAATTACCTGAGTTATTAATGGAAAAATCCTTCCTCATTGGGGAGTGACTAGCAGCGGGTGTCTGGGGCCCCAAAGCTCATTCAAAGCCATGTCACCGTCAAAGCTTTCACCAAGAAATGTATTTACATTTTGAATTTGAAGCTAGACACCTTTTTTTTCTCTTTATTCAAGCCAGCCCTTTTTTTCCCCCCAAAGTTTGACGTAACCATCTCCTGACCTGTTTGTCATTACTTCATTGTAAATACCTAGTTCATCGACCTGACCAGTAATCTTTAATCAGTTCCTATCCTCTGAATGTTTATATGTTCACCCCTGCCCATCTGCTTCCTGTATCAGCATGTTCATCACATTATAGCTGGGACTCCGGAGGACTCAAATTAATTTCATAGTGAATGAGCTCATGGTGGTTTAGAGGTTGGCAAGCGGAAGCCATGTCTAAACCTACCCTAATACTTCAGCAACTTCTGCTATTCAAAGAATGATGACGCAAATGTAAAGAAATAAACAGTCAAAGAAGGTTGAATCAGTTTATCTGGATACAACGTTTACTGGCAGATACGTTTCATCACTCAACTAAGTGACATCTTCGGTCATGAAAAAACGAATAAATGTTGGACGGTAAATGAAATTTTTTCCGCTAAAATGCACATCTAGAACGTGCTGGTGGTCTGTCTAGTCTTTTTAAACTATAACCAATTTGGTGCCATTCATTTTGGCAGAGAAACTGATGTTGACCTGCCAAGGGAGCTGCTGTACGGGGGCGTCTGGGTGGCGTGGCGGTCTATTCCGTTGCCTACCAACACGGGGATCGCTGGTTCGAATCCCCGTGTTCCCTCCGGCTTGGTCATGCGTCCCTACAGACACAATTGGCCGTGTTTGCTTTTGGGAAGCCGGATGTGAGTATGTGTCCTGGTCGCTGCACTCGCACCTCCTCTGGTCAGTCGGGTTGCGTGTTCAGGTTGGAGGGGGAACTGGGGGGAATAGCATGATCCTCCCACATGCTACGTCCCCCTGGTGAAACTCCTCACTGTCAGGTGAAAATAAGCAATTGGCAATTCCACATGTACCGGAGGAGGCATGTGGTAGTCTGCAGCCATCTCTGGGTCAGCAGAGGGGGTGGAGCAACGACCAGGATGGCTCGGAAGAGTGGGGTAATAGTTCAAGTACAATTGGAAGAAAAGGGGCGGGGGGAGCTGCCGTACGTACCTACATGTACCAGTATGCATTGTGCAAGAATTTCTCAGTGGTGGAGATTAGAAATCGAATACCTCAGCCAATCCCCTCTTGTAGTTCTTCAGGCATCCACAGATGTCAATGGATGGCAGAAGCAAGCCAGTTTGCTTTAGCTGGCTATGGTGATACAGATAACATTGGCAAGTGTAACCCCTTTTTCACTGGCGGGCAACGCCAAGCACATTTAAACAAGACAAAAGCCTAATGCTACCAGTTACTAAAGTGCTACAATACAATCCAATGGTGCAACAGGATCCTGAGTTCTCAGTGGTGGAATGGTGAGCCGGCTGAACTTCCTGTGTACTAGTAGGCTTGTGCCACTAATGACAATATTAGTGATAAATGATAATAGAAATAATTAACCAAGATAATAATCAATTTAGTAGCACGGTGCCTCCACTGTTAAAATAATAAGCTTACCTAAGGCTACTGAATGGTGTATCTTCCCAGAATTAAACAAACATGTGGTTAAGGCAGATCTTATCACCCTACTGTGTACTGAAGTACTGTACAAGCTTATTACCAGCACTCTAAAAGTAAATGAGCTGCCAATACACCCGAAATATAATTAATAATAATAGGATTTATTTGATAATACTGAGAGAGAGAAAGAGAGAGAGAGAGTGTGTGTGTAGTATTGTTGATTAAATAAACATTAATTGAAATTACACAGGGTGTGACAATCGGTCACAATAAACAGAAAGAAAGTATCAAAAGAACACAAAAATACCCAGCGCTTTCCGTTGGGGCCCGTTGGTGCACATAAAACAGCTCTCTGAGCGGAGGGCAAGGCAGCCACCGCCACGATGCCCAGGCAATGAGATAAAAGTGTGTGTGTGTGTGTGTGTGTGTGTGTCAGTATAAAAGAAATTTTCAGGTTACTCACAACCCATCGCTCCCTCGACCGGGAGGCTGTGTGCAGTCCAGATGATGGAAGGCGTAGTGCTAGCCTAGCAGCTGGCAGGTGTCGGCTCCCCGGTAGCGGCCTCCACCCGCAAGATGGCCACCGGTTGCAATGTTCAGACCACCCTGGCGAAGATAGTGGTCCTCCGGTGGGCCCAGCGCCGGAGAGCAGATGAAGCGAGTCCTCTTTGAACAGCAGACAGGTCCCAGGAACGGAGCAGAGCGGCTCACCTGGTTAGATCACCGTCCAGCGCAGCCCGATGACTTCTGGCTAGCCTCCACAACTCTAGTCGGCTAACACACTAGCACTGGATGCTAAATCCACTTAGCTAGCTAGCGGCGACACTGGCTATGGGGCATAAACAAAATAATCGGACTAAAACAAACCCCACCAGCAAGCATACGACTGCGGGCCAATCGCAACACTCCTCAACTCAAATGCGGGCCTAGTACACGGGCTGTGTATAAAGTCTCCGCGAAACGGGTACCGAGACGGAGCAGTAGAAAAAAACGGACGTCTCTCCTCGGAGTCTTGCTTGGAATCTCAAACTACTCCCTCTCCGTGAGGAGATCGACCGTTGCGAACCTCGCGATTTCGCGGGCATAACAACTCCACACCACATCATTGGCTAATAACAAAATTCAAATAAAAATACAAAGAACAAATACATTCCATTGGTCCACATGTTTAGAAACCCACAAGAACATAGGAAATATCCAAGACACAAAGCATGCTGGTAAATGAAGTACCACAAAGTATGTACAACAGATTTTAGAGGTCCTTACACAAGTATTGTGTGCTGTGCAGAGATGGCATCACTTTAATTAATGCATGGAAAGTAGTTTCAAAATTGGTGACATTTCCCTTTGAGTAAATTTCCCTTTAAAAAAGCAAATGTAAAATCCAAAAGGGCAGAGAAGCCAAACAAAACATCCCTGAGTGCTTCTATTAGGAGATGAGTCGGGATGAAATGCCAGACAGCACAAGTTATCAGTCTGGCTTTGTTGTAAAAGAAATGATATAAAAACTGTGGGCCATCTTACTCAAATCCACAGATCGAAACCCTGAAGATAAAAGACCATTTTATTTTCTAAGGGAAAATTGACTCTGCTCTATGTTCATAATGTTACCTCAAACTGATTTTCAAGCTTTTTTATACAGTTTTCTATATAGTATGCCACACTTTGAGTCAAAAAAAAAACTGCACCTTGTCTGGTTTTCCTTTGGATTATTTCAACATTCTCTAACCCATTTAAACAGTGCTGAAAGAATTAACTAACTGGAGCATCCAGGTGGCGTGACGGTCTATTCCGTTGCCTACCAACACAGGGCTCACCGGTTGGAATCCCCATGTTAACTCCGGCTTGGTTGGGCGTCCCTGCAGACACAATTGGCCTTGTCTGCGGATGGGTATGTGTCCTGGCCGCTGCACTAGCAGCACTAGTGGTCGGCCAGGGTGCCTGTTTGGGGGGAAGGGGGAACTGGGGGGAATAGTGTGATCCTCCCACGCGCTACGTCCCCCTGGCGAAACTCCTCACTGTCAAGTGAAAAGAAGCGGCTGGTGACGCCACATGTATCGGAGGAAGCATGTGGTAGTCTGCAGCCCTCCCCAAATTGGCAGAGGGGGTGGAGCAGTGACCGGGATTGGACAGGTACTGTATAGGATTGTTTCATTGTGATTGGAGATGTTTGTTCTTGTGTAATTAGGTAAATGTAAGTGAACCCAGTGACCACTCAACCTGAGGCTCCCACCATCTTTATAAAGGATTGTCTTGCTCTGGTCTTCCTCTCTTTTGCTGTGTTCCTCCCTTTGCACCGTCTTTTATAACCACTGGTCATCTTTGTCTCCCTCGCCGCTCCTTCTGTCTGCCAGGCCGTGTTTGACGTGGATAAGGACAAAGGCCTGACTCTGATAGAGGTTTGGGAGGGTCTGACTCCAGAAGACATTAAGACTTGCACGGGGACAGATTTTGAGGTGAGCGACTTGACACCATCATAATAGAATGTGCAGACAGCCGTGGGAAACAGAAATGAGTTTTGTAGAAACAACAATGAAATGGTCATTTCTTAGTGTCTGACCTCATCGGTACTACTAACCATCTAATCATTTTCCGTCACAGTCTCCTTTAACCTTTTGTTTAATATTGTTGTGTTTGGTTCCCAACAGGTGAGTCCCAACCTGAGGCCCATGCAGCAAATTTAAAAGGACTGGCGTGGAACTGAGGAATGGTGACATGGACTCTTTTATTGGACGGTTTTATTTTAGTTTTTTTTTTCTATGTGATATTCGGATAAATTTCTGGGCTATGAGTAGTCCAAGGACTGAATAAATTAATGTTCTCTGGTAACAGCCAGAAATTTACCCCTCACCAATGCTAAATTAATGAAAGTCGGTGGAATTATCATTTAAACTGTTGGCAAAAAAAAAAACCTCATTAAGCCTAACATGATTGTTTTTCTCCTATTGGTTTAAACAATTTTTTTTTTGGCAATAAATGATTAAATGTTTCTCTTTGGTCCACAAGACTTATTCATTTACCACTAGCGGTGATTACATTTTGCTAATGTTTGTAAAGAAATCAGCAGAGAAGCTAATCTGAAGATCACATTAAAAACAGGAATTAAGCTCAGGACACCCATATGCAAAAGGAACTAATACTGGGAACAAAATTACGTTGTTCACAGAAATGATTAAAGTGTTGATTATAGATAATTTATCCCCTCCACAGGGAGGGAATGTTTAGTCGATAAATGTTTCAAAATGAGAAAAAAGTAAAATGCTCTTCAGCTGATCTCTAGATTCAGCACGTAGGGTTACTTTAGAAAACATATCATGACTAATAGTTGATTTATGAGTAACTCAGACACGGAGCTTGTCTAGCTAAGGTTGCAGTGTGAGATGGTTAGTGCTTTGCTATAGATGACGAGGGGGAAGCTGGATGAAGTAGTTGATGTGTGGTATTGAAACCTGTTCCCTTACTTTAAACTGCTTTTTGGCATAGATTAAACCTTTCCTTCCGTTTTTAACAACACAAACCTCAGAAATGTCAGAGTTTGGTACTATACCATGTAAGACGGCCATGGTATCCAAATCAAATGAAGCCTTAACATTTTCTGTCTCATCAGTTTCTATGCCGTTGCCTTTGTCTTTGTATATAAAATAAAATACAACTTTGTTTGCATGTCCAAAGGTCCTCCTGATGTTTTATTTTCTACCTGCTATGAGACCCTCTGACATTCTCAAGGCCAAACCTTACTGTCTGCTACTACCACTACTTTCAGCTGCTCCCGTTAGGAGTCGCCACAGCGGATCATCCATTTCCATTTCTTCCTGTCTTCTGCATCTTCCTCTGTCACACCAGCCACCTGCATGTCCTCCCTCACCACGTCCATAAACCTCCTCTTTGGCCTTCCTCTTTTCCTCTCCCCTGGCAGCTCCATGTTCAGCATCCTTCTCCCAATATACCCAGCATCTCTCCTCCACACATGCCCAAGCCATCTCAATCTTGTCTCTCTTGCTTTGTCTCCAAATCGTCCAACCTGAGCGGTCCCTCTAATATAATCATTCCTAATCCTGTTTGTCTTCATCACTCCCAATGAAAATCTTAGCATCTTCAATTCTACCACCTCGGCCTCCTGTCTTTTCATCAGTGCCACTGTCTCCAAACCATATAACATAGCTGGTCTCACAACCATCTTGTAAACCTTCCCTTTAACTGTTGCTGGTACCCTTCTGTTGCAAATCACTCCTGACACTCTTCTCCACCCACTCCACCCTGTCTGCACTCTCTTCTTCACCTCTCTTCTGCACTTCCTGTTACTTTGGACAGTTGACCCCAAGTATTTAAACTCATATACCTTCGTCACCTCTACTCTTTGCATCCTCACGATTCCGTTGTCCTCCCTCTCATTCACACACAGGTAGTCCGCCTTGCTCCTACTGACTTTCATTCCTCTTCTCTCCAGTGCATACCTCCACCTCTCCAGGCTCTCCTCCACCTGCACCCTACTCTCGCTACAGATCACAATGTCATCCGCAAACATCATCGTCCACAGAATCTCCTGCCTGATCTCGTCTGTCAACCTGTCCATCACCACTGCAAACAAGAAAGGGCTCAGAGCTGATTCTTGATGTAATCCCACCTCCACCTTGAACCCATCTCTCATTCCAACCGCACACCTCACCATTGTCACACTTCCCTCATACATATCCTGCACCACTCCTACATACTTCTCTGCGACTTCCGACTTCCTCATACAACACCACACCTCCCCTCTTTGCACCCTGTCATATGCTTTCTCTAAATCTACAAAGACACAATGTAACTCCTGGCCTTCTCTATACTTCTCAATCAACATTCTCAAAGCAAACATTGTATCTGTGGTGCTCTTTCATGGCATGAAACCATACTGCTGTTCGCTAATCATCACCTCTCCTCTTAACCGAGCTTCTATTACTCTTTCCCATATCTTCATGCTGTGGCTGATCAACTTTATCCCTATGTATAAAGTTGATCAGTTCTACAGTTCTGCACATCGCCCTTGTTCTTGAAAATCGGTACCAGTATGCTTCTTCTCCATTCCTTAGGCATCCTCTCGCTTTCCACGATTGTGTTAAACAATCTAGTTAAAAAACCCACTGCCATCTCCCCTAAACACCTCCATGCGTCCACAGGTATCCACAGGTCATCAGGACGAACTGTCTTTCCACTCTTCATCCTCTTCATAGCTTCCCTCACTTCCTCCTTGCTAATTAATCCACTGCACTTCCTGATTCACTATCCTCTCATCATCCAACCTTCTCTCTCTCTCATTTTTTTCATTCATCAGTCCCTCAGCACACTCTCCTCGCTTGTCAGCACATTTCCATCTCTATCCTTGATCGCCCTAACTTGCTGCACATCATTCCCAGCTTGGTCCCTCTGTTTAGCCAATTGGTACAAGTCCTTTTCTCCTTCCTTAGTATCTAACCTCTCTTACAAGTCACCACACACCTTTTCCTTTGCCTTTGCCACCTCTCTCTTTGCTTTACGCTGCATCTCCTTGTACTCCTGTCTACTTTCTTCATCTCTCTGACTATCCCACTTCTTTGCCAACCTCTTCCTATGTATAATTTGCTATACTTCCTCATTCCACCACCAAGTCTCCTTGTCTTCCTTCCTTCCTCTGTCCTGATGATACACCAAGTACCGTCCTAGCTGTCTCCCTCACTATTTCTGCAGTGCCTGCCCAGCCGTATGGCAACTCTTCACTACCACCCAGTGCCTGTCTTAACTCCTCCCTGAACTCCACACAACAGTCTTCCTTCTTCAACTTCCACCATTTGATCTTCGGCTCTGCCTTCACTCACTTCCTCTTCTTGGTCTCCAAAGTCATCCTACAGACCACCATCTGATGCTGCCTAGCTACATTCTCCGCTGTCACCACCTTGCAGTCTCCAGTCTCTTTAGGTCATGCCTTCTACATAAGATATAGCCCACCTGTGTGCACTTTCCTCCACTCTTGTACGTCACCCTGTGTTCCTCCCTCTTCTTGAAATATGTATTCACCACAGCCATTTCCATCCTTTTCGCAAAATCCACCACCATCTGTCCTTCCACGGTTCTCTCCTTGACACCATACCTACCCATCGCCTCCTCATCACCTCTGTTCCCTTCACCGACATGTCCACTGGACACCATACCTACCCATCATCTCCGTGATGTAATGTAGGCAGACTATCCTACGTTACATTAAGGCCAAACCTTAATGTAATGTAGGATATTATGCACATATTCTACAGAGCCAGCAATAAATATATTGTCAGCCATTCAATACCAGTAACTGTGACTGCCATCTTGTGAGTTGAAATTATTCAGGTAATCAGCAGACTTCAGTGGAAAGCCATTTTTTTGCCTTCATTCAGAGTGAGACCTTGTGACTGCGCAGGTTCAGAAGATTTTGTGTAAATGGGTGATGGGCTTGCATTGACCTTGTTGATGCGTTTTCCTCACTGGAGCAGAGCGGCGCTGCCATTACCTGAGGCCTGTTACGTAACCTAACAAATTCAGCCAGTGGGCTTCTGGGTGTAAGGAGATCAACTGGGTTGGATCATTGAGTTGAAAAATGAAGAAAGTGACAGGAGGTTTTTTTGCTACCGGCTGTTGTTGCTAATCCAGCACATCCTATTTTAGACAGAGGTGGGGTGGTATACACTTCATGTCTACATATTCTAACCTAGTTTTCATAGCAGCACTGGGACACCAATGTAATTCAAGGGCGTGATGAAAGATGTTTCCCTCATGTGATTAGCATGAGAGTAAACGGAACAAATCATCGCAGAACACCGGTTTTATTAGTTGATTTTAGTGAATCCCCCGTTGGAGCAACTGCTCACTGGAAAATGGCGTGTCTATTATGTCAGCCTGACGAAAACACCGTAGTGTTAAAACATTTTTGTCCCCCTGTTATTTCCTTAAGATCAGCCTTTGAATCATGTTAAGATTGTATTGCTACATCACCAGGGAACTGATAACGACGTCCATCCAAGCAACCAAAAAAAAAAAGAAAAGAAAAAACCCAAAAACGATTCATTCATTGAAGTAGGAGCTGCTATTAGCCCCTGATGTCTACCAGTGGCGCGCAATGACACATCTGCAGATGCTTGTTAAAATTCACTATCATATTAAATGGGCAGCTACCTCCTCATTTCATCTGATAGGCTATTTTCGGGAATGTGTGTGTGTGTGTGTGTTAGTGTAGACAGCGGGACTGAAAACTAAAGCATTTATGATCCTAATTCTTTTTGGAGGTGGTAGGTATTGTCTCAGAGAGTAAGTGAAAAATCCCAGAAAATTAAAATTATGCATAATTATGCGTAAATATGCAAAATATGCATTTTTCTAAAAATGGCTAAAAACCACTTTTCTCGGCATGTCAGATGATTCTGAGCATCTGATTTTTTCACCTGTATAAAAAAATGTTCTGGGACTCAAATGTTTTGGCATTATGCAAAATATATGCATTTTTGCAGAAATGCACTTATGATCCTAATTTTTTTTTGGAGGTGGTAGGTTTTGTTCCAGAGAGGACCAGAAAAATAGCAGAAAATTAAAATAATTATAATAATTACGCATAATTATGCAAAATATGCATTTTCTAAAAATGGCTAAAAACCACTTTTCTTGGCATTTCAGATGATTCTGAGCATTTGGGGGGCGGGAGTTGGAGTGGGGGGAGGTTTAGGGGCAGGGGGAAGGCGGTTAGCTGGCAGGATGAAGAGGAGGGAGATTTAGACGGGTGGATAACCAAACCGCTACATTGTAGCGGGGTCCTTCTAGTGTTTCAATATAATTCCAATAAAGCAGAATGATCAGCACACCATCAAAAAAAAAGCAAAAAAAACAAACCAATTCAGTTTCACCGTAGATTAAAAAAGAAAGAAAAAACCCCAATTAAATGGAAGTGGCTGTAGTCTGAGAGCCCCTGAGACGTCTCGGTAGAAGTGTGCCACCCGCGAAGACGCGCCGCGTCACATTTGTACGTTGTGTCATCTGAACGCAGCTCGCCGAGAAGGTGTCGGCGCTCGATGGTCACGTGGTTTCCAAGAGCTTGTGTGTGTGTGTGTGTCTCTCCACAACTCTAGCACACACACCGTCCACATTTCCACAAGTTGGCTTCCGACCCACGTGTACGCGCTCAGGGTGTGTGTGTGTGTGGGCTAGGTCTCAGCTGTGCGCACGTGCGTGTGCGTGTGCGCGGACCGAGAGCGCACGGAAGGCTTCTCGCAGGCAGCGGGAGAAGGAGTGCTGTTCACAGCGGCAGCATGGCTTCGTCTCACGGGAGGAGCGACATGCGGTTTGCGGACTGGATGTCAAGTTTGCCGCAGAGCATGCACAATATCCCGCTCACCAACCTGGCTATCCCCGGTAGGTGTTTCCATTTATTTCTTCTTCTTCTTCTTCTTTTTGGGGGGGGGGGGGGTCGCGTAAAAGCTATTGGGGAGGTTGATCCACCAGTGATTAATCCCTTCTCTCTCGGTTTACAAGGCAGTGCTGGCCCCAATACGTCTTAATTTTAAGCGCTAGAATTTGCCTTTGATTGTCCCCCCTTTAAAAACTTGAGCGAGGGGGGGAGAGCCCCTCTCCCAGTACGCGACGAATATAAAAAAAAAAATACTATGACAGGTTTTTGGCTTTCATCCGTACCTGTTGGGGGGAGGAGATGGGACCTGTTGCGCTAGAGTGTATATCTGACGGGTTATCTCGGCTATTATATCCACGCTCGCCTACACCGATGAGCCAAAACATTATGACCACTCACAGGTCAAACGAGTAACGTCGATCATCTCCAAACAAGGGCGCGCGTCAAGGTCTGGGTTAGACGGGAAGGGAACGATCAGCTCGCGTGGTCAACATGATGGAGGCCGGACAAATGGGCAGGAGTGAAGACCTGAGCGACTTGGACAAGGGGCAAATTGTTGTGGCCAGACGACCGGGTCAGCGCGTCTCTGAAACGGCAAGGGTTGTGTGGGGTGGGGGGGGGGGGCGCGCTCCTGGTCACCCAGTGGTGAGCACCTACTGACAGTGGTCCGAGGAGGGACGAACCACAAACCGGCGACAGGGTGTTGGGCGCCCAAGGCTCATCGATGTGCGAGGGCAATGAAGGCTATCCCGTCTGGTCCGAACCGACAGAAGGTCTACTGTGGCCCAAGTCACAGAAGATGTTAATGATGGTTTTAGATCACGTGGATGGCCGTGTGCGTGTGCTCCATTTCGCTGGGGAACAGATGGCACCGGGACGCACTGGGAAGACAAGCCAGCGGAGGGAGTGTGATGCTCTGGGCGCAATGTCCTGCTCGGAAACACTGGGTCCGACCATTCACGTGGACGTCAATTTGACACGTGCCCCCTACCTAAACATCGTTGAAGACCAGGTGCACCCCTTCACGGCCATGGTATTCCCTGATAGCAGTGGCCTCTTTCAGCAGGATAATGCGCCCTCCCACACTGCACAGATTGTGCGGGCACGGTTTGAGGAACACGATGAAGTGCTCAAGGTGTTGCCCTGGCCTCCAAGTTTTCCTTTTCCAGATGTTGATCCGATTGAGCATCTGTGGGATGTGCTGGACCAACAAGTCCGATCCACGGTGGCTACACCTCGCAACCTACGGGACTTGAAGGATCTGCTGCTAATGTTTTGGTGCCAAATACCACAGGACACCTTCGAGGGTCTTGTAGGGTCCATTGGCAGGTCAGAGCTGTTTTTGGTGGCAAAAGGAGGACCAACACTATATTAGGCGGGTGGTCATAATGTTTTGGCTCATCAGTGTTTGGCTCCTTTATCTAAGGTTCAAAATAATGAAATGGCGTGTAATTGTGTAATACACCCAATTCATTAACGGGAACCATGTTTGCTTTATAATTCCTTGTGTGAAGCTTTTAAGTCATTTCCATTGCTATGGGGCGGTGGCCATTGCAGAGAAAGGAGGAGTGAGAAGGACCCATAACCCGTGTACTGGACCATTTTTACAACCAGTACCAATGATTGTTACATATGGTAAAGACAGCTGTTTGCCTCCCCCCCCCCCGCCTTCCCGGGCCTGTCTGGTTGCAGGTGTCTTTAGACTCCTTGCCAATTGAAAATTCTCGTTCGACCTAGCGAAGTGGTTTGACTCCTCTGACGGAATGGGTAATTAGCCACCAGATAATGCCATCTCATCTACCCAGTGATTATTGCACATACACAGAGAGCGGTCCCAATTACATGCCGCTCGCTCTCTTCCAAACGGATTTATATGCAAATACAGCGTGTGTATTTCGGATTGAGATGAAGAACAGATAACCAAATTTCAGATGGCTCCGCTCTTAGTGCCCAAAGAGGTGTGGCACAGCACTGGCACTGATCGTTGCTCTCGGTGATGCAAACACACACAATTTTACTGTGGTTTTTCCACGAATTGAATAGAGTTTGGCTTTGCTTGAAAGACAACATATATAAATGTCATGAAATATATTGCCCCAAAGCCAGAAAGTCTCTGAATCATGGAACATGTGTTCTTTGTGACACCACAGCCCCTCCTCAACAAGACAGCCTGTTCCATCTAATTAGGTATCATTAGTCCTCATTGGCCCTGTGGCCCTGCCGGCTGCTCCCCAGTCTAACCTCCATTTGGGTTCAGACTCGTATAAACATCTACTGACTCCTTACATCTTGCTCTACACTGTGTGTGTGTGGGGGGGGGTACATTTGTCTCTACGTTTCCCAAGCCGAATGCCATAATTCATGAGCTTTTTGGATTATTGAGTGTACACGGACATGCACTATATGTTTTTAATGAGAGGAAGGCACTCCTGATGTGTTTATAATGCTCTGCCGAGGAACCTCCTCGTGTTTAAACACAGTATTACGAGTGTTTCAAGGGTAGGAACAGAGGGAGAGAAGAGAAGCAAATGAGCCAAGTGCCTCAATTCGTCCACGAGAGCATTTTCTTTTCAGCTGGAGGAAAATCATGTTCACGCTGCCAAGTTTCTGCAGCCCCAACATTCAGCCATTTCTGCAGTCAACACAGCGATTCCACGTTACAGTATTTTAAAGCGAAAGATATTTTGTTTTCGAACCAATTGGATGGCTGGCACCAGGGCCAGTGCGTTTTGACAATTTGAAATGCTCTGTGTGGGAGTGATGTTAGGACGGCATGGGTTTGTGGTACTTGCCGGTACAGCTTTCTCTCGTCTTTGTGTTGCCACCTTGCCAGGTTTTCTCAGCTGCATTCATTAATACACCATCAGCCACACAGAGTGGCGGTGTATTTCATGCCAGTGTTTCCCTCCTCATTGTGGCAGAGAAGACTAAACCTGATTTATGTGTGCGACGGTATGCTATCCATTTATCAAGAGGTGCTTTAAAGTAGATGTCTAAGAAATGTTTCCACCATATTTCGTCCAGGAGTGCACCAATATCATTTTTCACCGCCGATACCGATTCCAACTGTGAAGCTTTAAAGTGTCCCTCCACTCAAAAATGTGTTTTTCTTATGTTTGGGTCCTCTACAATGTCTGGCCTTGACTATATACTGACTTGTATCTGTGCAAAAGTTTGTCACCGGATCAGTGTTTTCACATTCCCCTACTGGAGGAGGAGCTGTCTGTGCACTTCCCTGAAATCTTAGATTCAAACGTACCCCGGCCCAACTAGATTTGGTACGTCACAAATCCGAAAGCCAATCACTGTCTAATATGCAAATGCAAGGCGGGCAAAGAAACGTGAAACCTGCTGTGCAGAGGCAGACTTGTCAGTACAGAAAGCGGGTTTGAATTGAGAGCAATCGTTTTCATTATTGAAAAGCCCTGTGATGGCCTGGCGGCCTGTCCAGGGTACCCCCCCCCCGGTACCCCCCCCCCCACCCTGAGAGCAGGATAAACGGTTTGGATAATGGATGGATGGATGGATGGTAAGAGTGCAGTTTTTGGATGTAAACCGGCCGGACGCTGGAGCCTCCCTCCGCCGTCTCCCGAAACAACCCACGACAGCGCGGAAATGGTTGGAATTTATTTACAGACATCGGGCTCACAAACCTGCAGGACTGTGTATCTGCAGTGAGGAGTGTTACCATAACCTAGTGCAGCGGTCGGGAACCTATGGCTCGCGAGCCATATATGGCTCTTCCGGTGACGGCATATGGCTCCCAGACAATTTTGAGTTGAAAATTATTTTTTTTTCAAAAAAATCAGTTTGGAACTGATTTTAAAATACTTGTGATATTTCTTAATAATACTGTGTCATTTTAAAGTAAACAGAAATTAGTTTTGAAGATAAATTTCACGGGTCACGGGTCACCCGTGGGTCGGGTCGGGAACCAATGGCTCGCGAGCATGTCCGGGTCATTGTAAAGGTGAAGAAATCAATTTTATCAGATAGCCAACTAGTTTATCCGCTTCAACCCTTGTAACGGAAAAGATGGCGAAAAGAAAAAAAGACGATGATTACCGTGCATTCCAGGCTGCGTGGACAGAGGAATTTGCATTTGTGGAGAGAGCAGGATCTGCGGTATGTCTAATATGCAATGATAAAATTGCATCGATGAAACGGTCAAATATAAAGCGGCACTTCGATACGCACCATGCTTCATTTGCATCGAAATCTCCAGCGGGGGACAGCAGGAAAAGGGCATGCGAGGAGCTACAGCGGAGAGTGCAGACGAGTCAGCAGCAACTACGTGTGTGGGCCAAGCAAGGTGACGGGAATTCCGCTAGCTTTGCGGGGGCTTTGGCAATAGTAAGGAATGGAAAGTCATTCACAGATGGCGAGTATGCCAAAACATTCATGCTTGATGTGGCCAATGAACTGTTTGATGACTTCCCAAATAAAGACAAGATAATCAAACGAATAAAAGACATGCCCCTGTCAGCAAGAACTGTGCACGATCGTAGCATCATGATGGCAAATCAAGTCGAGGAAACACAAATTAAGGACATAAACGCCGGGACATACTTTTCTCTCGCGTTAGATGAGTCAACAGACGTTAGCCATCTATCTCAGTGCAGTATCATTGCCAGGTATGCTGCAGGTGACACACTGCGTGAGGAAAGCTTGGCTGTTTTGCCAATGAAAGGGACAACAAGAGGAGAGGATTTATTCATGTCTTTCATGGAGTTTGCTAAAGAAAAAAAACTACCGATGGATAAACTTATTTCTGTCTGTACTGATGGTGCACCCTGTATGTTGGAGAAGAACAAAGGATTTGTAGCGCTTCTCCGTGAACATGAAAAGAGAGCCATCCTAAGTTTTCATTGCATCCTGCACCAGGAGGCGCTTTGCGCTCAGACGTGTGGCCAGGAGCTTGGCGAGGTGATGTCTCTGGTCATTCGAGTGGTCAACTTTATTGTTGCCCGAGCTTTAAATGATCGCCAGTTTAAAGCTCTGTTAGAAGAAGTTGGGAATCATTATCCTGGTCTGCTTTTACACAGCAACGTGCGTTGGTTGTCAAGGGGGAAGGTGCTCAGCCGTTTTGCAGCTTGCCTGAGTGAAATCCGGACTTTTCTTGAAATGAAAGGCGTCAAGCATCCTGAGCTAGACAACACTGACTGGCTCCTGCAGTTTCACTATCTCGTGGACATAACTGGCCATCTGAACCAGCTCAATGTGAAAATGCAAGGTATTGGAAATACAATCTCATCCCTTCAACAAGCAGTGTTTGCATTTGAAAGCAAGCTGGACGTCTTTCTCAGGGACATTGAAACAGGTCGTCTTCTGCACTTTGAAAGACTGCAACAATTTAGAGATGCATGCTTAGCAAGTGACTCCACTCAACATCTGGATCTCCAGCAGCTAGCTGGCTTTACGTTCAATCTCCTGCAGTCATTCAAAGCACGTTTTGGAGAATTTCGTGCGCGCACTGGTCTTTTCAAGTTCATCACTCATCCACATGAGTGTGCAGTGGACAAAATCGACCTGACATGCATCCCCGGGGTCTCTATCGGAGACTTTGAGCTGGAAGTTGCTGACCTGAAGGCATCAGACATGTGGATGAGTAAGTTCAAGTCACTTAATGGAGAGTTGGAAAGTCTTGCGCGACAGCGAGCAGAGCTGGCGAGGGAACACAAGTGGACAGAAATTAAAAATCTTCAACCTGAAGACCAGCTGATTCTTAAAACTTGGGACGAGCTTCCTGTGACATACCACACAATGCAGCGTGTGAGTATTGCCGTATTGACCATGTTTGGCTCTACATATGCATGTGAACAGTCTTTCTCGCATATGAGGAACATTAAGACCAACCTACGCTCACGTTTAACTGATGGAAGCCTCAACGCCTGCATGAAGCTCAACCTCACCACGTATGAACCAGACTACAAGGCCATCAGCAAAACCATGCAGCACCAGAAGTCGCATTAAAAGTAAGACATATTTAATTTATTATACGTTAAAAATACTATATGGCTCTCAATGAAATATATTTAGAAATATTTGGCTTTTATGGCTCTCCCAGTCAAAAAGGTTCCCGACCCCTGAGCTAAAGTTTCAGAGTTCAGCCGTATGAAACGGCGACGGCAGCCCGAGGTGCGTGAGATTTTCACCCGGAAAACGGCGAGGTGCGCCACGTAAACCTCTTTTCTAGTGTAACGGGGGCAGTCCTATGCTGTTCTATGCTGGTCAGCCTGCTGCATGCCCGTCACTCTCATCAGTAGCTCTGCGTTGTGTTCTAGTTGTGTGGGGCCCCAGGTGTTGTGGGGGGCCCTCAGTCTCTCATCATCATCATCATGATCAAGGAAGGAGCGGGGACACACAGGACTCTATTTGGCCCACCTTGCCATTTATTTTGGATTCAAACCCTTCGACAACCGTCCAGTCCTCCAGCGGGAGCGGTGTTTCTTACGGACGTGGGGGTCGAAGTTCAACCACTGCCCGGACTCCACTCGTGTGCGTTGGAAGGAGAAACCGTCCACGGGACTCCGATGTAAGAAAGGATAAACAAGTATTTTATCCCACAGCTTGCAGTATCTTCTTACAGGGATACTCAAGGTTAAGTTCTCCTCAACCAGCAAAACTGTCCCACGGTAAGAAACACGTGTGGCTCGGCTCGATTGCTGCTTGAGACTCCTCCCACAAAACAAAAATGGCCTCTCCCGCGTTCCCTCTTCCGTGTACCCACAAGACCTCTCTCTTCAAGCGACAGTACACGTATATGACGGTCGTTGTAAAACATACATAAAAGTAAATAATGACATAAAATAAAATGTAGTAAACACAAATAACAGCACACAGACAGGATTTGGTGATATTTCATACCCAAACAAAATAAAATAAAAACAATTTTAACCTCGTTACACTAGTCTGATCCCGACTAGGCTTGTGCGGGGCCCCCCCTCGCTCTGGCGGCGCCATTAAAGGCGTCCATCATTGCGCGCTCCGAGGGCTGACGGAACTTCCGGTGGCAGTGGCGGCGGAAGTCGGCGGCGGCAGGGGAATCCCCCCCCCCGTCAGTGCGGGGTTCCTCGCTCTGACGTCACAGTGGTTTTGAATTTTAGTCTACTGCCAATGAGCCTGTTGCCAGGCAAACCTGGCTGGCTATCAAAATAAACAGATATTACACATAATCAACTCCCATATTTTCGTAATGTGTGTGTGTGTGGTGTTAGTGTGTGTGTGTGTTAGTTAGTGTAGATAGCGGGACCGAAAACTAAAGCATTTATGATCCTAATTCTTTTTGGAGGTGGTAGGTATTGTTCCAGAGAGTACAGGAAAAATCCCAGACAATTAAAATTATGCATAATTATGCATAAATATGCAAAATATGCATTTTTCTAAAAATGGCGAAAAACCACTTTTCTCGGCATTTCAGATGATTCTGAGCATCTTTGATTTTTTTCACCTATATAACATTTTTTTTCTGGGACAAATGTTTTGGCATTATGCAAAATATATGCATTTTTGCAAAAATGCACTTATGATCCTAAATTTTTTTGGAGGTGGTAGGTATTGTTCCAGAGAGAACCAGAAAAATAGCAGAAAATTAAAATAAGTATAATAATTGTGCATAATTATGCAAAATATGCATTTTCTAAAAATGGCTAAAAACCACTTTTCTCTGCATTTCAGATGATTCTGAGCATTTGGGGGGAGGGAATTTGAGTGTGTGGGGGGTTTAGGGGCAGGGGGAAGGCGGTTAGCTGTCAGGATGAAGAGGAGGGAGATTTAGACGGGTGGATAACCAAACCGCTACATTGTAGCGGGGTTCTTCTAGTAATAATAATAAAACTCTCAGCCAGACAGAATATATGTTGCTGCAAGCTTTTGATTAGCTCTCTGGTACAACAATGTGACTGTGAACACACTGTAACATCGTAGCAGATGTTATAACCGCCGCTGTGTCAGTCACTGCATTTTGCAACCTAACAAACAACATAAAAGATGCTAAGTACACTTACCATTCTGATACATCTGCTAGTTGCCGATTTTGGTGCACAACAGATTCTTGAGTGTGGGTCTGACTGAGGCTCACACATGTATGGCTGAATCTCTCCAATGTTTGCTCGAACGCTAGCCATCTTGATGCGCACTGCTCTTTCACAAGTCAGCCTAGGCATAGGTCCCCAACTACCGGGCCACGGACCGGCACCAGGCCGCTAAACATTTGCTACCGGGCCGTGAAGAAACGATATAATTCAGCAAAAAAAAAAAAAAAAAAAAACCTGAATAATAAACATATATGACATTATAGGCTATTTGAGTGGTAATTACAGTGAGCTTGCAACAGTCTGCCTCTGCTACAGCTTTCCTCGCCTTTCCCTATCATGCCCACAACAGGATGAGGATGCTGACGTTGAACTTGAATAATGCAGCGCACGCCAGGTCATCCGTCAGTTATCACCCACTTACCTACCTACTCAATATGTGTCTTGCAACTAGCTAGCTACCATGAGTAAAAAACAAACAAACAAAAAACAAACAAACGTCACTTGAGAGTTTCTCCGGAAGATGTAGGGGAAATAAAAGGTCTAACGATGATGATAATGCAGAGAAAGCAGAGGCCGAGACTGCAAAAAACAAAACAAAACCTTCCTTCAAAAGAAAATACGATGAGTCATACCCAAAATATAGCTTTATTGTGGCCCATGGCTCGCATGTGATGACCGTCTTGTTGCAGGGAAACAAGCCCAGAACTCCCACCGATTCAGTGATATTGGTGAGTTTGCAATGTTTTTAATGTGTTCATGCGAGGAAAATATGCGCTGTGTGTTTAATAGCCAAACGTTACTTAAATGTTATGATGCAATTGACTTATAAACCTAATCTATACTCCGGTCGTGATTAACCCCCCCCCCCACACACACACACACACACACCGGTCCACAAGAATATTCCACTGTGCAAAAAAGGTTGGGTTGGGAATGTCTAAACTGGAGAATGCAGGCGCGAGGCCTGTGATATTTGCATATTCATAGATCCTGAATCTCAATGAGGGAGGAAGAGTAGATGTGATTCCAGCATGTTTGCAGTTTTTTTTTTTTACTTTTTATGTAGGAAAACCGTGTTAAACAATATATTGATCATCTCAGAGTATTTCTAAACTTTAAATCATTGTCTGGAGGGGTACTTTAAGAATTGGCTGATACCAAATAGCGATCTGATCCGTCACTTCTGCTGAACAGTGCAGTATTTTAGTTTGGGGGTCAATGGGAAAATTTAGTGTCCGTTTTTTTTCCAACATTAAAGGCTCACTTTCATAAAATATGTTTTCCGAGGTCAAAAGGTCCATTATGTAGTGGTTTTAGTCCAAAAATGCACGTTTTCTGTGTTTTTGCCAATGTAATCATGGAGTACAAGCAAGTAAGTGTAACTGCTCCTTATCACGTGAGGCGTGTGTACTTCTACTTTGTGTGTGTGTGTGTGTGTGTGTGTTTGTGTGTGTGTGTATGTGTGTGTGTGTGTGTGTGTTTGGAGGCGGGGTCGGGAGTCAGGAGGTTGGGCGCTCATAACTACAGGTGTATATTTACTGAAGATATTGAGAAACGTTGTTTCAGAAATGTGTAGTGTTTGTGGCTGCAAACCAGTGAATAAGATTCACTTAAGATCGTCGTAGATGCACAATGAACATAGGCGAACATGCCTCTGACGTAGGCAACCTCAAAGCAGAATGCACACAACCGATGCGTTGTGGGAAAATTTACAAAGGTGGAACTTCACTTTAACCAGCCACTGGGTAGGCCCTTTAGATTTACAAATTTTTATGTATGGTTTTTATTCATGGGTTTAATCTCCTTTACATATTATATTCAATTTTATCCTGGTATTGGCTCATTATGCAATACCTGTATAACTATCTATGCATCCCTTATTTCATATATCACATACTGGTATATGGATTCTTACATCCACATACTGTTTCTCGTGGGGGAAATTGAGTATGCCTACATAAATGCCTATATATATTTCTCATTCCTCTCTTTCTGTGTCTCTCTCTCTCTCGCTCTCACACACATATACACACACACACACACACACACGCACATATTTGCTTTCTTTGTCTTCTCAAGCACTCACCATGCCCCCACGTGTGTGCCTCTGCCTCGAGGAGGGGGAATAATTACGCGATATATACTGCCTCGATATGTTATTCATGTGTGGTTGAGTTTCCTTCATTTCTTGCCTTACAAATCTCTCTCACTTAGGTAGAATATAATGGATCCTGGAAAGAGGATGGGTGCCCTGCAACGTGTGGCAATAGCACGGAATGGGAACGGTCATTATTGACGTTACACTGCCCCTTTCTCTTTACACTTCAATTTTTGCTGTTACCAGCTGGCAACTCCCAGATACTGATTAAGATATTGTCTGAATTTAATTCATAGTCACAATTAGTTTTAATTGCCCAAATAAGTTTGCACAAACAAGGAATTTCGCTTGGTGGGTTGCTCATATGAGTCACATTAAACAATCCTACATACCAAAAAAAAAAAGATGATTTAAATAAATAAATAAAACATGAGTAAGAGATAACAATAGAGAACAGATGATAAGATTTAATTTATTAAGTTAAAATCGTTCAAAAGCCAGAGAAAATACCAAGCTAGCTTGGATTGTCGTGTCTGTATGAGACCACATTTATCAGCTAGTTAAGCTGATTGGTTGGCCACTTATCAAGACAGGTCTGAGTTAATGAGCTCTTTGTTTAACCGAGAAAATAACTTAAGAATGAATGATTTTTATAGTCTGGCAAAAAGGCCACAGGTTGATGACTTGGGTCAAAGGTTGTTGGTTGGGTCAACAACACCATTTACAGTATAAAATGCTGACAATAATGGTCTCGTGACCCCTACCTACCGCTAAATGTGAATGCACCATAACTTTATCCAAAAGTAGGCAACAGAAACTGTCATTCCCTGACCTCAGCCTTGACATTGAAACAACACAGCATGTATATATATATAGTGGCTTGAAAAAACACAGACCTTTTTTTGTGTGGCTCCCCCTTTTCTCCCCAATTGTATTCGGCCAATTACCTTATTTTCCGAGCCATCCCAGTCACTGCTCCACCCCCTCTGCCGATCTGGGGAGGGCTGCAGACTACCACATGCCTCCTCCAATACATGTGGAGTGACCAGCCTCTTCTTTTTCACCTGACAGTGAGGAGTTTCACCGGGGGGACATAACGCATGGGAGGATCACGCTATTTCCCCCAGTTCCCCCCACCCGCAGATACGGCCAATTGTATCTGTAGGGATGCTCGACCAAGCCGGAGGTAACATGGGGATTCGAACCGGCGCTCCCTGTGTTGATAGGCACGGAATAGACCACTACACTACCTGTACGCCCTGAAAAAAATATAGTTTGTTATATTACACCATTAGTCATTCTGGTACTTGCAAATGAATGGTTTTATTTTGTTAAACCTAATCCTTAAGCTTTCAGAGGGTAAAAAAAAGATGCAACAAATGTCAAGAAGTATAATGAAGAAAATCTGGAATTTGAGGAGAAGTATTCAGACCCCTTTACCCTAGAAAACCTTAACTGAATTAGGAGCATGAAATCAATTAGCCTAGGTGCACAAATTACCTTAATTGGCCATCTAATAAGTTGCGTGGCCTCTATTTGCATGTGATGATTGGCTTAGTATAAATACTAGTTTTCAGCATTAAAACCCCTAAATCTGCTATTGTCCTCAAGCAGAGATTTTTTTTAACATAGTCACACAACCAACAAGAAGCATTGAAAACAAATCGGAGCAAAGTTATTGAAAGCACAAATCAAGTGCTGTCACTGTGTATTGCGAGGCTGCAGTGACATACAGTAAGAAATGTTACGTGGTGTATTGAATCCTCAGTGAGTGCAATTTTTTTCTGTATGCACTCGTACATTAAGTTAATACTTCACAGGAGATCAGAAAAGGAAGCCGTTTCAGTGTTAAGCCCTTGTTATTGTATGCCACTGCAGAAGAACTGTTCGCAGTGAGCGATTGCTGCTATTCCCAACCCTGTGTAGTGTAGATTTCATTGTGATGTTTAGTGGAAACCCAATACAGCATATATGTCAGCCAACACCAGTGAAGCCTGATGGTGGCCGCGTCATTCTATGCCATTGCAGGAGGGGGGAAATGAATGGAGAACAAGACCAGCAAATACTGCAGGGATATGTGTCAGTACTCCAGGAACAAAAGAAAAAGATCATTCTCTCGTACGTCGATAATTACGACAAGGCGAATGGCATTGGGTTGGCCTCAGTATAAAAAGAGAATGTCCTAGAATGCCACAGTCAAAGTCATGATATGAATCACGTTGAGAATCCGTGGCAATATTTGAAAGTTTCCATCCATAAAGCATTTCCCAAGCAACATGAGAGAGCAGATCTCTCATAAGGATTGCAGAAAACGTTCAACAAGTGCAGGATTTCTAGAGACTACAAATGCAAATTAGCTTTAAGATAACTCTGGTGCGGGGGGGTGTCCGGGTAGCGTAGCGGTCTATTCTGTTGCCTACCAACACTGGGATCGCCGGTTCGAATCCCTGTGTTACCTCCGGCTTGGTCGGGCGTCCCTACAGACACAACTGGCCGTGTCTGTGGGTGGGAAGCCGGATGTGGGTATGTGTCCTGGTAGCTGCACTAGCACCTCCTCTGGTCGGTCCGGGCACCTGTTCAGGGGGGAGGGGGAACTGGGGGGGAATAGCGTGATCCTCCCACATGCTATGTCCCCCTGGTGAAACTCCTCGCTGTCAGGTGAAAAGAAGCGCCTGGCGATTCCACATGTATCGAAGGAGGCATGTGGTAGTCCGCAGCCCTCCCCGGATCAGCAGAGGGGGTGGAACAGCGACCGGGACAGCTTGGAAGAGTGGGGCAATTGGCCAGATACAATTGGGGACAAAAAGTGGACATTTTTAGAAACAAAAAAAGGTAACTCTGTTGCAATTATTTAATTGTGCATGGTCTCTGTAATAATAAGATGATAATTACGAGATGTTCTCACCGAATATTTAGTTCAGTGACATAAATACTTCTGTAATTGCTGTATTTTATTCTTATTTTGGTACCTTAATTTACTCTTTGGGATGTTTAGTTTGAACATCAGGCTTTCAATAAAAAACAAAACAGGCTATGCAGTTCATTTTTCAACTTCACAAACTGGGATATCGTGGGATATCATGTCTAAATACTTTTGGAATGGAGTAGAAGTGTGTCAGGATGACAGTCTTACTTCCTGTCAGGGCTGTGATTCTAATCATGTTGTCTGGTAAACAGGGACACAGCTGCAGGATGATACAGACCCGCTCTCTGTGTTAACCCCATATTCCAGACGAACCCCACGCTGCTATGACCTGCATTCTGCAATGCCAGTGACCTGTTAACAAGCTGTTAGCCCGGCCGGGGAGGGAAACGGAGGCACAGCTGCAGAGGAAGGTCAGCAAGAGAAAGACAAGGAGAGAGATAGACAGAAAGAGTGAGAGAGGTAAGGAAAAGGGAGCCAGAGGAGAGAAGGGGGGGGGGGATGAGAGGAGGCGAAACACGAAAGTCAAAAAGCGATTTGAGAAAATGATAGGTCAGGAGAGAGAGAGAGAGATAAGGAGCAGCTGTGGTCATGAAAGGCATAGAGGGAACAATGGAGTCAGACTCCATTTTCTCCTTACAAGCAGACAGACCGGTGAGGGACTTGGTGATGTGTTGGGAGGTTGTGCTCTTGCTATTGTTAGACCTGCTAGGTGAGTGCTGCAGACTGCCTGGCTGTGGATGAGGCGGAGGCATCACAGAAGGAGACGGTCAGCTCAGTTGGGCTGCTGCAGATTATCTGCTTCTCTGTGGCCCTGTCACTGTGAAACAGGTTTTTCAGGCATTCCAAAGGAGTTGAATCGAGTGCAACTGGTCTTGGTATATATCCGTGAAGACGTTTCACCTCTCATCCAAGAGGCTTCCTCAGTTCGTGCCTTTCTGACTAGACCAAGCTAGTCTGACTGGCTGGTGATGAAACTCAGATATTTATCCTCTAGGAGTCTCATCACCAGCCAGTCAGACTAGCTTGGTCTAGTCAGAAAGGCACGAACTGAGGAAGCCTCTTGGATGAGAGGCGAAACGTCTTCACGGATATATACCAAGTCCAGTTGCACTTGATTCAACTCCTTTGGATAACCCTGACCTGGATGAATGAGAACATTCACAGACATGTTTTTCAGGCATCTTTGACAATGAAGGGTGAGAAATGGCTCTGGATATAGCTGAAGGTTCATAATTTGGAGGTTGTGTGCATTACATTAGATAGATAGATAGATAGATAGATAGATAGATAGATAGATAGATAGATAGATAGATAGATAGATAGATAGATAGATAGATAGATAGATAGATAGATATACATAGAGCCAATACATTATTTTATTTTATTTCAGCTGTGAATCATATTGAATTAGTAAGGGATTTTTTTGCTGCCTTTGATTAGATGCTAATTGGCTTTATTCAAGCCAAGCAATCTGTTCAGTAGTCAGTGACTGAAACAATGAGGACAGGATAAGCAACATTACCTCAGAGATGCTGCACTGCCAGGCGTAGAGCTCCCGTGTAAGGTTTGCATGAGAGTGGATTAAGGTTTTAGTAAGATGGATGCCTTAGGGAAATAAATAGTCTTATGATGGCTAATGCGGAATGAACAGGCCCAGGGGAGCCACGGTCACCCTCCCTAGTGGCTTCAAGACACTAACAAACCCAACGGCTTTACCAGAGGTAGGAAATGGATAGTACACCTTATGGCAGGCTGAAAGCATAGGGGCAATTTTATTAACTTAGCTGACCTAATGGGCGCAATGAAAACAAATCCTTTGACACGGAGGCATCTTATCCCTTCTTGGTTCTCTCAGGGTAGAGGCAGTGGTGCAGTGGAGGGTAAGCGCAGGTATACAGAGTATACCCACCTCTTTTTCTGTCAGTTTACAGTATAATCACCTATCAGCCAAAAAGCCATTGAAATATATAGGAGAGTATACCCACTTTCCCCTTAGTGATCTACCCATCTAGGTCGCAGTATGCCTACCTCCTCAATGACCACTACACCACTGGGTAGAGGGATAGGTCTGCTCAGGACTTTTAACCCTAAATCTATCCCCATCTTTCCCTCGGCTAGATCCCTCCACCGCTCCCCAAGACCCTGAACAAGGAGAATAAATGGTCTCAGATTACTGGATAAACCCTGGTAACACAAGGAGACATTTGAAGGGCAGAGAGACCGTCAAGGAGCAGAGGAAGTAAAATTGAACATAGTGGATGGGGGGGATAAGAAACGGAGGAGAAAGAGAGCAAAGTAGTTTTCAAATGGGTATTATGTGGTTTTATGGTAGCGAGAGAGACCAGATGGTTGCTAAGAGGTGAGGGAATAGAGCAGATATTTCTGATAAGAGCAATCCCTCGCAACCGCCCCAATCTCCTGTTAGGTCTCAACCATGGTATGACTAAAGACTGTTAGGGCCCTTAAGTGACTGGATAAATGCACATCCTGCCTTTTCTTAAATCTGGAGAAAGCCTTGGTGATACTTCTCCCACAAATCAGTTAATGCTGCTCTGTAGATTGTATAAGTGAGAAGTAGACAGCCGAGGTGCTGCTTTTCAAAAGTTAAAGGTAAAATTGGATGGATACTTCCCAGGGGGGTGCAAAGTGTCCACACTCTGCAGGGTTTCTTGTTGTTGTTGAGAAATACACTGACAAAGTGATCTGCACACCCACAGGCAGTTTGCAACCCTGCCAAGAGCAGCGTAACTTACCTGTAGTGGAGAATGTTGCTCTGTACAGTGCATAACGGAAATTCCACCTTTCCACGAAAATATCTCTCCAATTCCATGGAAATGCTCTGCTGGAAAACTTTTGACTGACTTATTACCACAATGTCCTCTGATTACCTGCAAGTGGTAAGAAAACTTTTTGATTCCACAAGTTACTAAAGAAAATCCCCTTTCAGGGTGTTTCTGAAAGTGACAGAAATAGTTAGGGATGGATTCTCCACGGGCTGGTTTTGCCTCACAACTGGCAGTTAATTGAGTTTCCAGCAGGAGGACATTTATCTTGTTTCCATAAGTCAAATTATTCTGTCTCCTCAGAAACAGCAGTCCATACTGCTTTTGCTCTGTGTATACAGCTGCTATAACAACAGGGAGCATGGAACAGCATGGCCACGGAGAGAGAGAGAGAGACAGAGGAGGAGTGATGGGAAGAATTAAAGAAAAAAGGAAAGAAGATGGCAGGGGGGGGCAATTCTTCTCTCCCACATGTTCTCATTTCAAGTTTCATTATCTCCGCCAGGCGGTAGCCTGGAGGGGATTATGCGTTCGGTTGCGCACGCGTGGGTGTGTGCGTGCCTGTCTGTCCGTGGCTAATCTTGCAAACTACTGGACCTATAAACCCCAAATTTTCTTGCAAACAGCTATGACTGTACGGCGAACCTCTCATGGTTGCAGTGATTAAAAACCTTCGACAAACGTTTGTTCTCGCTATCGCCGCTCCCTCTCGCCATTCACTCTTTAGCTCGCTCGACCAACGCTGCTTTCCTTCGCCCCCCCGCTCTGAGCAGGGGTGGAGCCAGATGTTGTAAATATGGGGTTTAGCCCAAACTCATGCTCCCTGGGCAGGTTTATTTCCATACACAGCAGCTATAGGCACTATTTTTCAAGCTATTTGAGATAATAGAATGCCTGCTCATCTGGGTAACACTTTAGTATGGGGAACGTAGTCACCATTAATTAGGTGCTTATTAGCATGCAAATTAGCAACATATTGGCTCTTAATTGGTTGTTATTACGTACTCATTAATGCCTTATTCTGCATGGCCTTATTATACAACCAGTAAGCCATTAACTATGAGTTTTCCCTCTATAACCTCAGAAGTATTGCTTATTAGTAGTACCATCTCAATATGCTTTGCTTAGTATGGACTTTATAAGGTGGTTGTACCACAAGTAGAGTTATTCTCCCTTACTAACACTTAATGAATATGGTCTGTTCTTACATAACAAAACACAAAACTACAAGTGTTCATAGTGTTAAATTACTGTAAATTAAGTTTTTGTTACTTAGAATATGTTCCCCATACTTAAGTGGCATCGTGATCATTACTGATTCACTAGTAATTAAGTTTTTTTTATGTTCCCCATACTAAAGTGTTACCAAAATCGGTACATCATTTGAGAAAAACATGATAGTTGCCGGGGGGGGGGGGGATCATCCTGCAGAGCCTACATCATATTTTGTATCAAATTGTTCTCCAACTGTCTTCATCATTCTGAAACCGTGAAACAACAAATGTGGAGGATGACTAATTTTCACTCCTGCCACCTAAAAAGAGGCAAACGTTGTCGGATGTTACTATTTTTGAGTTACATAACATAGTGTATGGAATTCGGGGGGCAACCGCAGGAACTGCCGCAGCCGGTACGTGAACCCATATCTGCCGCACCGCGGGACACATCGCTAACTGCTCGACTGAAGGGTCCAACCTGTTAGCCAACGGCTAACGTGTCTACTTATCCATGCACGTTACAATAGGTAGTGTAGGAATTTGGCGTAAACAGCATTACTAATCTTGAAGCCTATTTTTGTTATACTATGATGGAGTAAAGTTCACAGGATGAATGTTTAGCTGACAAGTCTGCTACATTTGAATCCATATCATAATAATCTGGGCTGCTCTAATTGCAAATTAAGGATTCCCAACAACGCCAAGTACACGTGTTATCTGTAGTTATGGATGCTCAATAATCCAGGTAAGGAATCACAGAAAGTTGAATCAGTTCATCTGGACACAATCTATGTGAAGACGGGACGACCATCCCTGAATCGGGGGGGGGGGGGTACATCTATCACCATTTTACAATGCTGTGATTGCAACTTTTCCCCAGTCCTCTGTGAATAGTTCTCATGGCCATTGTAACTCTAGTTAATGGTCACGGCAATTTGGATATGAAACCGATCGTTGGTTTCGGTCTCTTAGATGAGTGATGAAACGTTTCTCTCTCAATAAAAGTTGTGTCCAGATGAACTGATTCAACTTCTTGTGTGACGTAATTGTGTTCTTCAATACTCTGAATTGAGTATTAGGCCAACGGAAGAGCATTTACTCAAATTGTATTAGATTTCATTGGGGAATAGCATAGACGGATGAACAACATGGTAACGGTACTTTATTTGATCTACTCCTGGCTGTCTTCCTCCTTTCTTGTCCACACAGACATGTTACACATATTTTTAGATTCAGTGTGACTTACACTTTCCAAGAATACAATTGTGTCTGATGTCCATTGCAAATAAACGTCCATAAATCTTGCTTAGAAATCAGAGGAAAAAAGAAGCTCCTTATAACTCCAGAACTTGCATGGGAATCATCCCTTTTTTTGAAGTTTTCTTCCGTATCAAATTAATCCAGTGATAGTTGAGCACAGTGGAGGGGCTAGTGCAGCAACCAGGACACATACCCACATCTGGCTTCCCACCCGCAGACATGGCCCATTGTGTCTGTAGGGACGCCCAACCAAACCAGAGGTAACACGGGGATTCGAACTGATGATCCCTGTGTTGGTAGGCAACAGGATAGACCGCTACGCTACCCATATGCCCCAATGAAAGCACACTTGAAAGGAGCATAACTCATTTGACTGAAACTGTTTAACAAATAATTATTTGGTGTCGGGGAGGGGTGGGACGCTCTGTGTATTGGATTTGATTGCATTTGGAGCGAGACAATGTGAGGGCAGAATGAGATTTCCTCGGTAATAGAACTTTTGCTGCGATGATTTGCTGGTCCAGTCAGAGAGGTTGAGGGGAAATGACACAAAGTTGAAGTTATTTTAAAAGCTTAAAGGATTCGGGGGTTTTGTGAAAACATCCGGGGCTGGAGCCCAAGAGTGCTATAAAAACACAATTTCAAGAATAGGATTAACCACAGTCACAGCTGGAAATCATATCAGTAGCTCCAATAAAACATTTTCCATGGCTGAGCTATGGTTTCTTACCGTTGTTTAACATGGTGTTCGTGGATGACATTGAGATCTGTAGCAAGAGTAGAGTGCAGATTGAGGAGAGCCTGGAGAGGTGGAGGTATGCACTGGAGAGAAGAGGAATGAAAGTCAGTAGGAGCAAGATGGAATACATATGTGTAAATGAGAGGGAGGACAGTGGAATGGTGAGGATGCAAGGAGTAGAGGTGACAAAGGTATTTGAGTTTAAATACTTGGGGTCAACTGTTCAAAGTAACGGGGAGTGCAGGAGAGAGGTGAAGAAGAGAGTGCAGGCAGGGTGGAGTGGGTGGAGAAGAGTGTCAGGAGTGATTTGCAACAGAAGCGTACCAGCAAGAGTGAAAGGGAAGGTTTACAAGATGGTTGTGAGACCAGCTATGTTGTATGGTTTGGAGACAGTGGCACTGACGAAAAGACAGGAGGTGCAGCTGGAGGTGGCAGAGTTGAAGATGCTGAGATTTTCACTGGGAATGATGAAGAAGAACAGGATTGGGAACAAGAAGGACAACTCAGGTTGGACGGTTTGGAGACAAAGCAAGAGAGTCAAGATTGAGATGGTTTGGACATGTGTGGAGGAGAGATGCTGGGTATATTGGGAGAAGGATGCTGAATATGGAGCTGCCAGGGAAGAGGAAAAGAGGAAGGCCAAAGAGGAGGTTTATGGATGTGGTGAGGGAGGACATGCAGGTGGCTGGCGTGACAGAGGAAGATGCAGAGGACAGGAAGAGATGGAAATGGATGATCTGCTGTGGCGACCCTTAACGGGAGCAGCCAAAAGTAGTAGTATTAGTAGTAGTTTCATGAATGAAAGTCAATCAGCAGAGCAACCATTGGCCTTCATTCATTATGTATCGTCGAAACCGCGATGATTAAACACATTTGTCTTCTTTTAATAAAGGCTTTGAAATGATGATAGCCTGAACTCTGTCATTTTATGTCAGATTTGGTCGTTTTTGTGCGAGGGTCCGTGTAGGAGGCAGCACACACAGACTGATAGGCAAAACTTTTTCATTAGGTAGATTTTTTTAGCTTGAGCACTGCATATTAACTTTTTTTCCATATTTCACGCTCAATTGACTTGGGCGCAGTGCAAAAGCCTTATAATGGCAGAAAAAAACACAAGTTTTTCTGTGTGTGTGTGTTTGTGTCTGAAGAAGGGGAAATACATACGCCTGGCGGAGATCTGCACTCTACCGAGTGTAGTTTCTAGTTTCTTTTATTTCCTCCTTTTCATCTTCTCTTCTGTTCTCTTCTCTTCTGTTCTCTCTTTAGTCAATAAGGGAGTACACTACCAATGGGCCACTGCATGGTCTCCTCTCATCAATCATTGTCATCCTCTTCCTCCTCCCCATCGTCATCATCGTCATCCTCATCACAGTCGACATAATTTATTGTTTTTCTGTCTATATCTCTCCGCTCTCTCCATTTGCGTCTTTGTTCCAGTTGGACACCAGCCAACTCCTGTCCTATAACTTGACACAGTGATTATGTAGTTGGCAATAGGATGAATTGTGAAAAATGTCTGCCGACGTTTATGAGAAGTCACAAAAAGGATCAGGCTGTTGAAGCCTAGTAATTGATGTACTGCTGTTTTTATAGAATCAGCTATAGGTGAGAGCTGGCGTGGGCTGTTATCGTAGGGAAAATTGTATATTTGTGTTTGTTTTGTCAAATGCCTGTTGCCCAACATATATTTGCAACTATCAAGTATAAAGTCAGCACATTTAAGGGCAATAGGTCCATGGAATAGCAATGAATCGGCTACCTGGCCTCAGATGCACTTGTACATTAGTGGGACCATGAACAGCTTGCAGCTACCAGACAGTCATGTTAACAATGTGCATGGCATTCAAAATGACAGACCACGGCCTCTACAATAAATAACTGTAACAGAGCCCATACACATTAACTATGTATGGCTTTCTTGAATATGTATTGTGTGACCGTGAACTGAAGAAAATATTCTGCATTGGTTTGCCTGTTTTAGTTGAAGCAAAGAGCAGCGGTCGTTTTGTCTATTTTGATTAAGGAAAGTGATACTTGGATGAAATAATTTGATCAGCACAGAGATCGCAGTGACCCTCAAACCTGTTTGATTAGCAAGAATTACACACACACACACACACACACACACACACACACACACACACACACACACACACACACACACACACACACACACACACACACACACACACACACACACACACACACACACACACACATTATTTAATTTCCTTCACCATACAACATGAAATGATGAATTGAAATTGAATAGTCATCTTTTCACAATTGACTAAGGGCCAGTCATATCTGAATTTATTGCTTTTTTCTTTAGACATATTTTGTCTGTTGTGATTTTGGCTTGCTGTGAGTCTGACTTTATGCTGCGTGGCTATTTCTGAGAATGCACATTCCATTATATAACATGTCTGTTTTTGGATAGTCCCCATTTCAAAGCTAAAGATGCCTAACCTGCGGCTTATGACTCAGTGGATAAGACCCCCCCCCCTCTTGGTGCTACAGTATAGAGAGTATATAGGTACATATAAAGTATAGACCTAAAAGAACATAGCCTGTTTTGAATATTGTGAATTATGAGTAGTGTAATACGAGCATTAGTTACAAATGAAGTTACGCATCTTCATTCAGCTTTAAATTGAATTTGAATACGTTTCTGTTTCCTTTTCTGTATTGATGACTATATCTGTTGAATCAAACTACATGTGGCTGTCATCAGTTTGCTGCTACATTTTTGTCAATCCTTCTTAGTAGAAACAAGTGGGAGTGGGTGTGAGAGAGGACTCGAAAATCTCAAGTCCAGTGATATAAACCCAAACAAACTCAGCGATAGGTTAACATTGGTTCTTGATTAGGATGTATGCTGGTAGATACTGACAATTTTGACAGAATAAATCAGCTTGCAGGCACGATGATGTCTACAATATGATGTCTATTATATGATAAAATGTGTAATAGCACCGAAAAGTTGCTACCCATCCTTGTCAAGGATTTGGAGTACAATTTTCACACAAAAATGCTTTTGTTGCCACACAGTTGTAAATGAATGTTTTGCCCTTAAGACAAAACACAACATTAGTATGCAGAGAACGGTTTCTAGAAAATGAAGGGGATGAAATCTGAAGTGTCAGGTTGCAAGGTTTAATCATATGGCATTATCGTCCCTTAGTATCGAGGTCATAAGCGTTCTCTACGCCTCTACAGTACATACTATATATACTGCCAGAGGCGTAGATTTAGGTGGGTCCCTACCAACTTTAAGGAAAGCTGAAATATCCTTACCCACATTTAGACCAATTTTTTTTAGTCATTCCATTGTGCACATACTCAGCCAGAGAGGGTCAATGGTCTGTACAATCTGGCTCAGCGCACTCTGTAGGGTAGGCTTACTGCACAGGAAAAGAGAGTTCACGTGCTGTAAGCCTACCGTCTCTCAACTCTCTTCACCTCCAACGCACTACAGCACCACCTCATCAGTCAGTGTACTAGCTATTGATGGAGACAGATGACGGATGGAGAGTAAGCAGTTTGGTTGTAATCTAAGAGAAAGACTTGGTTTGTCTTTTACGTCTTCTCATTGACTGTAAAAAGGTTAGAAAAAAAGAACACAACAGCAAGTTTTCCCTTGCTTTCTCATCCAGAGTAGGCTATAGGTATATGTCTGCATGGGCATATGCTTGCTAGGTAGTTATTTGATTTAGCTAGCTACCCGGGTTTTTTTTTTTAACTTTAATCCGGATTCATATGATGACCTCCCTTAAATAAATCAATTTTAATGCGTGTTTGTGATATGGGAAGTGCAGTAAAGTCAACTAGAAGCTATTTAAAGTCCATGTAGCTATTGTATACCATTTGCTATTGGATCTTACGCTTCTTTTTTCAGCTGCTGCCATTAGGGGCCACCACAGTGGATCGTCTGTTTCCATCACTTCCTGTCCTCTGCATCTTCCTCTGTCACACCAACCTCCTGCATGTCCTCCTTCACCACGTCTATAAACCTCTTCTTTGGCCTTCCTCTTTTCCTCCTCCCTGGCAGCTAAATCCTCAGTATCCTCCCAATATACCTAGCATCTCTCCTCCGCACAATCCTTCTCAATCTCATCCCTCTTGCTTTGTCTCCAAACCGTCCAACCTGAGCCGTCCTTCTAATATACTCATTCCTAATCCTGCCCATCTTCGTCACTCCAAGTGAAAATCTTAGCATTTTAAACTCTTGCCACCTCCACCTCCGCCTCCTGTCTTTTTGCCACCATCTCCAAACCATACAACATAACTGGTCTCACTACCATCTTGTAAACATTCCCTTTCACTCTTGCTTGCGCGCTTGTCTCAAATCACTCCTGACACTCTTCTCCACCCACTCCGCCCTGCCTGCACTCACTTCTTCACCTCTCTTCCGCTCTCCCAGTTACTTTCAACAGTTGAACCCAGGTGTTTAAACTCATCCACCTTCCATCTCTATTTCTTGTATCCTCACCATTTCGCTATCCTCCCTCTCATTCATGCATATGTATTCCATCTTGCTCCTACTGACTTTCGTTCCTTTTCTCTCCAGTGCCACCTTCAGGCTCTCCTCAACCTGCTCCTTAATCTCACTACAGATCACAATGTCATCCACGGACATTATAGTCCACAGAGACTCCTGCCTGATCTCATCTGCCAACCTGTCCATCACCATTGCAAACAAGAAAGGGCTCAGAGCTGATCCTTGTTGTAATCTCACCTCCACCTTGAACCCATCTGTCATTCCTACTGCACACCTCACCACTGTTACACTGCCTTCATACATATCCTGCATCACTCCTACATACTTCTCTGCCACTCCCAACTTCCTCATACAATACCACACCTCCTCTCTCGGCACCCTGTCGTATGCTTTCTCTAAATCTACAAAGACACAATGTACCTCCTTCTGGCCTTCTCTATACTTCTCAATCAACATTCTCAAAGCAAACATCACATCTGTGGTGCTCTTTCCTAGCAGGAAACAATACTGCTGCTCGCTGACCATCACCTCTCCTCTTAACCTAGCTTCTATTACTCTTTCCCATGACTTCATGTTGTGGCTGATCAACTTTATACCTCTGTAGTTACTACAGCTCTGCACACCACATCACCCTTATTCTTGAAAATCATTACCAATACACTTCTTCTTCACTCATCAGGCATCCTCTCACTTTCGAAGATTGTGTTAAACAATCTAATTAAAAACTCCACTGCCACCTCTTCTAAACATCTCCATGCCTCCAAAGGTATTTCATCTGGACCAACTACCTTTCCACTCTTGATCCTCTTCATGTCTGCCCTCACTTCCTCCTTGCTAATCCACCACACTTCCTGATTCACTATCCCCACGTCATCCAACCTTCTCTCTCTCTGATTTTCTTCATTCATCAGCCCGTCAAATTACTCCTTCCACCTTCTCAACACTCTCTTCTCACTTGTCAGCACATTTCCATCTCTATCTTTCATCACCTTAAACTGCTGCACATCCTTCCCAGCGCACTCCCTCTGTCTGACAATTGGTTCAAGTCCTTTTCTCCTTCCTTAGTGTCCAACATCTCTCAACTCTCTTCACCTCCAATGCACTCTTGACATACTTTTCCTTCAGGATTACCCCTACCCCATTTCGCCTCCCATCCACACCATGGTAGAACAGTTTGAATCCACCTCCGATGCTCCTGGCCTTACTCCTCTTCCACCTGGTCTCTTGCACATAGAGTATATCAACCTTGCTTCTCTCCATCAGATCACACAACTTTCTCCCTTAACCAGTCATAGTGCCAACATTCAAAGTTCTGACTCTCACCTCCACACTCCTGCCCTTCCTCCTGTCCTGCTGCCTCTGGACATGCCTTCCCCTTCTTCTTCTCCTTTGCCCAAAAGTAACATAGTTTCCACCGGCACCCTGCTGGCCAACATTACCAGTGGCAGCCATTGGTAACTAGGCCTTGACTAATGCAGTATGGAAATCTGATTTATGATCCGCATATTTGATTTGACAAAGGTTTTACGCCAGGTACCCTTCCTGATACAACCTCCCCCATTTATCCGGGATTGGGACCGGCACTAAGAATGCATGACTTGTGCATCCCCAGTGGCTGGGTTACCAGTGGCCATTGGATATTTTCTATTTTATTTTGGCCAATTACCAGTCATAGCCTATGTCTGTTTATTTACATTTTCTTTATTCCCATGATGCCACGCAACTGCCGCCATGGGCTATGCATCGCAAATTGTGGTCACTCACTTGTGGACAACCTGAGAGGGATGCTTGGTTGGAAGTGCAGCACAGGCGCACTGTGGGTTCGGATGGTTTTGAGCTTGTTTCATTCCTCCTGTGCTGTAACAGAGTAATGGTGCAGTCTGAGTTTGAGTGGGAGAATGGTTTTGATTTGCATGAATGGATTCAGTTGCTCAAGGGGCTGGTAAAGTGCATACAGGTCTGTATGTCTGCCTATGCTCTGTCTCAGCTGAGTGAGAAGCATTTTGTAACCCATGTAAATAGTACCATTTTAAGCCTGCTTAGTGTTCTTCATTTCTTTTTATTTTGAAGTCAGTTTCCTTTTTTGCAGTTTCCTTATTTGTATGTATTTTATACATCTATTTTTCAGTAAATCCTTTTTACACCATTAACCCTGGGCTTTGTGCTTACCTTAACACCCACTTAAGATGCCTGATCCAATCTACCTTTGAGTAATTTTGATGAACTCCCATCTACCTTTGAACACATGATGGTACTTGATAGCAAGTGGAAATCATTATCAGGAAGATGTTGCTTATGTAATGTTTTTTTTTCTCCAAGACACATTTAAAAGATTTTATTCTGTGATTTTTTTCAAGCTATGGGTAAAGAAAGTTGGTTAAAATGTCCATGCAATGATATGAACATGTTTGACGCACACCAACATTAATGCCTCCAAATTTATAATTATTGTACACTACTATTGATTTCTACAAGGAAGTAAATCTGATAGATTAGATCCTATGTAATAACACCATTCAGAATATAACATATTTACTAACATTTAAGAGGTTCAAACATGACTTATATTCGAATTCTGGCCAAAAAATTATTTGAAAAAGGCTGTGTTAATATTTGAAAATGATCACAAACTCACAGAGAATTAGAGAGACATGTCTTACATGCTCAATGCTCAACAGCCCCCCCCCCCCCCCGTCCCTACCAGCTTTCAAGCCAACCTTATGCCCTTGTATAGTGCACAATTGCCAAATGGTTGTGGCCCTTGAGGATTCACATTGTTTCTATTATGAAATTGGATGGCTCTTTTTTGTTATGGGGCATGCTGCTCAGAACTCTGGTCATGTTTAGGCTTCTGCTTGTTATCCTGTTTTTATCAACCCCCATAACATTGTAAAATCTGAGGAGCCTATAGAGTCCAATTTATATGAGCTCTTCTTCTTTCTTTAAGAAATTGAACAGACATAGACATATATTACGATGCTGCTTTGCAGTTTCCACACAACTTTATTTGAGCTGGAGATCCTAATCTGTATGGACTGTAATGATCAGAATTGGGCAATAATTCAATACTGTCATTTATCATCTTTCAATTACATTACATCAGGATGAAATTTGGATGTTGCCATATCATGATACACCGTTTCGTTGTTTAAATGTATCCACTGAAACCGCCCTGACCAGAGTGGTGAATGATTTTCTACTAGCTATGGACTCTGATTCCACTTTTGTGCTCCTACTATTTGACCTCAGTGAAGCCTTTGACACCACTGATCACTGTATACTATTAGACAAAATAAATTGTAATTTTGGTAGTATCTCAGGTTTAGCTCTTGCTTGGTTTAAGTCCTACTTGTCTGGAAGAACAGTTTGTTTGCTAAAATCCTATTACATTGAAATTCTCTGATATTAAATATGGCATACCTCAGGGCTTGGTTCTTGGCCCTCTACTTTTCTCTCTTTATATTTCACCTCTTGGCCAAATTATACTCAGTCATGGAATACATTTCTATTACTACACCGATGATTCTCAGCTGCACTAAATGTTCTGCTTTTAAATTTGGATAAAACTTACATTCTGGTTGTTGGCCCTGCTAGACACAGACACCCATTTGATCAAGTAACAATAACAAACGACAACTTTGTGATTTCACAAATTGTTGCAGCCAAAAATCTGGGTGTTACATTTGATCCCAGCCTTTCCTTTGATAAGCACATTAAAGAAATCAACAAGACTGCCTTTTTTCACGTACATAACAGCTAAAATTCAGTCTTTACTTTCTATGGCAGATGCAGAGACTCTAATACATGCATTTGTTTCATCCAGACTTAAATACTGCAATATTCTGTTTTCAGGTCTGCCACATGCTAGTACTAAAAGTCTTCAGATGGTTAAAATGCTGCAGCTAGAATCCTAACTGAGGCAAATTTGTAATTTGTGATAATGGGCTATATAAATAAAATTGACTTGACTTTAAAGCATTGCTTGTTTTATGCAGAAAAGGATTCCATCAGGTACTGCCCCCTCCCCCTCCACACACACACACACATACCTCCCCTCTCTTATGGACCAGAACAAGGCTCACAGATGTGATCCTCATTTGTGTGTGATTTTTCTCAAACTAGTACTCTAATCACAGTGCATTTGTTTCATAGTAGCGTTTGTATGGTTGCCCTTCTCTTCCTTAGCTTAGCCTCCTTTTCTTCATCAGTTTGTGGTGCACATTGTGCATTACATGTGTATCTGTTGTTGGCAATCTTGTGCACAAATGTTAGCATTTGCACATGCATATCTGTGCATGTCTTTGTGTGTAATTGTGTATTTTCATGTACAGTCCCGTGTGAGTGCCATTTGTAGGTTAATCTATTGACAATCTGCTTCTATGCATTCTATGTTCTCTATGCATAGCCTCTGTGTGCTGCCTGTATGCACCTATACATCCTATCAGACTCAAACTTAGCTTTGTGGCACTTACTCATGTTGTTCTCTCTTGCCTAGATCCTTGCTTGTGTTGTATCAGCTCTCAGATATACGTCGCTTTGGATAAAAGCGTCGGCTCAATGAAATTTGAAATGTGTGTGTGTGTGTGTGTGCGTGCGTGCGTGTGCACACGCATGTGTGTGACAGAGAGAGAGACTTGCCATTGCCCCCATTCTCCCCTGTAGGGCCTCAGCCATTTTTTACTTTCTTGTCGGAGCCCCTCCCCCCTCTTTTTTTTTTTTACGTTACCCAGGGGAACGGCCAGACAAAGCGCACGACACACAGACAAAGAGGTTACAGTAACACTCGGTTCAGTGGTCAAGGGCAGGCAGGGGTCAGTACACAGGAAATAAATCTGACAGGTGACCATATAGACAAGGGGCAGGCAGACAGACAAAACAGGTGCAAATTTCAAGTTCTAGTTATGGGGTTTTTCAGTCCAAACTGGCGAACAGATCCAACAAGGGGCAGGAAACAGGCAGAAGACTTCAAACACGCTGTTCCTATGTTCCTACTCTTAAAAAAATTGATAGAATGTTATTGGGCTTGTATGGAGAAAAAGGGTCCACTTCATTAGAAAATCTGTATTAATTAATACTTTTGAACATGGTGGCCTAAATTTTCTTGATTTCACAGCCTTAAACAACACATTCAAATAAATTGGCTGAGGCATTTTCTAAACAATCCCAACTCCATTTGGAATGTTATCCCCTCCTACATATTTTCTAAAATAGGTGGCTTGAGGTTTTGATTAGTCTGCAACTATGACATCTCAAAGATCCCCATCAAACTGTCCAACTCTCACAGACAGATGCCTCTCTCCTGGTCTCTCACATTTAAACACAATTTCTCACCCCACAAGTATTTTATCTGGAACAACAGAAACATTACCTACAAAAATAAATCTATTTTCTTTGAAAACTGGTTTAAAAATAACATTATACAGGTTGGTCAGTTACTTAAACCAGATGGTCAGTTATATAACTATTCTGAATTCCTCTCAGTTTATCTCATCTCATCTTCAGCCACTTTTCTGGGGTTGGGTTGTGGTGGCAGCAAGCTAAGTAGGGCACTCCAGGTGTCCCTCTCCCCAGCAACGCCCTCCAGCTCCTCCTGGGTGATCCCAAGGCATTCCCAGGCCAGAATGGACATGTAGTCCCTCCAGCGAGTTCTGGGTCTACCCCGGGGTTTCCTCCCAGTTGGCCGTGCCGGTAAACCTCCAAAGGAAGGCGCCCAGGAGGCATCCTTATCAGATGCCCGAGCCATCTCAACTGGCTCCTTTTGATGCGAAGGAGCAGCGGCTCTACTCCAAGCTCCCTCCGGATGTCTGAGTTCCTCACCCTATCTCTAAGGCTGAGCCCAGACACCCTACGGAGGAAACTCATTTCAGTCACTTGTATCCGCGATCTCACCCTTTCAGTCACTACTCAAAGCTCATGACCATAGGTGAGGATTGGAACAAAGATTGACTGGTAAATTGAGAGCCTTGCCTTCGTGATCACCTCTCAGTTTATACCATTCTCTATTGTGTTTGATGCCATTCCTTCAGGTGTGACTATGCTGTTAAGAGGGAATTCTTTCTCAACTCCTGTTGTTTCAGCTTTTAATCCCTGTGAAACAAATGTGGGAAAAATATGTTTTTCAGCCAGTCATAACAACAACAACAGAATTAGATCATGTGTTCAACAAGATAACGTAACTGTACCTTATGTGGTTTCATATTGGAATGGTATTGTTGATAGCATTATTTGGGAAAAAAAGTTTGGTCCTTACCATATAAATATCTTTTAACGAATAAGGTGAGAGAAGTGTCATTTAAGTCGTTGCATAAATACTACCAAGTCCATTTTTTTCTTTCTTCCAGATTTAAAAAGAACACCAGCTGTTCTTTTTGTAACTCCACTCCTGAAACAACTGTATAGAAACATGTCCAAAACAAGTGGTCAGATGTTCTTGTCTTCATACAAATGGTATTTGATGGGTTTTATTTCTCCTTTAAAGACATTCCTTTTGGAATTTTTGAATACATGAAGGTGGAGGATGACAAATATTTTATAATAAATTTTATCTTTATATTTGCCAAATTCTATATTCATAAATGTAAATGTAGTAACTGTAGGCCTTTCCTCCCTGTTTTCAAAAATGACCTTTCAAAATATATAGAAAGTATTAAGCAGTCAAAAAATACAAAGGCTGGTAAATTATTGCGTCTATGTGAATCTTTTAATGTAGATTGTTAATTTGTTTCTGTAAAATAATGCTCTTTTGCTTCTGTACTTCCCTTATTGTATGTTTTTATTATTTTTCACTCTTCTTGTGCCCCCTGTCTATGTTTCATTCCTGCTATTTTGTTCAATAATAATAAATTTAAAAAAAAAAGCAGTTAGCTTAGCCTGCCCTGCTTCCACGTCCTGTCAGACCACCCTTGGTGTTCCCCTTTTTTTATAAACTTTATTGAAAACAAGACATACAAAATACAACATCAACAACACGAGACCCAGGGGTACAGACAAAAAAGAATGTCATTCAAAAGGTCAAAACTCAGCACCAAATTCAGTTCAGGCTGCTCCGACATCAGTCCAGCGAGTTCACAAATGATTCATATAAAAGTACAGTCCTCATGACATTACAGTTCTTTGAATGTTTTATGGCATCCATATATTCATTGAGTTCATTTTGAAAACGGGGGAAAATGGTTTAGAACAATTTAATTTGTTCTTGTAGATGTAATGTTTAGCAAGTAAAAATATACAAGATTTATTATAAAGTATTTGTATTTTAAAATCAAACATACCAAAGAAATCATCCTTAAAACAGAAAAAAAATCAGCAATTAAACATGTTTGGATGAACACTAGAGTGTCTGATCAAAATTTCTCTGTATGAGAGCAGTTCCAAAACCCATGTGAAACATTTTCAATTTATTTTTTACAAAATGAGCATTCAGATTCAACGTCTTTTTTATACCCCTTAAGGAAAGATTTAACTGGGTAGAACCTGTGAATTAATTTAAACATAACTTCTCTCACTTTATTAGTAATAAAGTATTTGAAGGGTAACCACACCTTTCTGCAAGGCGCATTCTCTAATTATACCATTCCAAAATGGGATTATGTAAAGAATTGTGACAGTCTTGTTGAAATAAAGCCCTAATTGTTCTGTTTTTATTCTGATGCTCTGCTGAAAAGCACAAACCACCCACAGCGGCATCAGATGATTTGACAGTGTGAGTAAGCGGCCAGTAAATACCCCTCAGCGGTGTTATAATTCCGGAAGGAATTGCATCGAAAATGACCGCATATTCCTTAACTGTTATGGGAATTTGATATTTCCTCAGAAAGTCTTGAGTAGTTGTACAACAAACCGTTTGAGTCAAGGAGTTGACCAACAAGAATTAAATCGTTTTTGAACCAGTTTTCAAAAAATAAAGACTTGTTTTTGTGGAGAATGTCCCTATTATCCATCCATCCATCCATCCATTATCCGAACCACTTATCCTGCTGTCAGCGTCACGGGGATCCTGGAGCCTATCCCAGCAGTCATTGAGCGGCAGGAGGGGAGACACCCTGGACAGGCTGTCAGGCCATCACAGGGCTGTATCATTGTACTGCCACATGTCAACCTTAAGAAAATTTATAATAAACCAAATGCACCAATTGGATTCATTCCGATGCAGGAAAGGTAATTCAAATCTGGTGGTCAAACAAATCTGACCGATAAGTTTATTGGTTTTTGTGGGAGGCAGTGTCATAACAGTAACCATGGACTTTGGAGAGAAACACGAAATTACTACTACAGCATTCATTTTTGGTGCTTACATTCACATCATATTTGGTCAATGTACCATTACCAGAGGATTAATTGAATCTAGCCCCAACAGAAAGCCGAACTGCAATTTTCAAAGGACGTAACATATTTTTGCCTTTTGTCCTTATTATTCCAAATGTAATATCTATGCGGTGAGAAATTACGTGACCAGGCCAAAAGCATCTGCTTATGAAAGTTTGATCATTTGGTTGGGATTTTACTAATATTATAGTTGCACATTAAAAGAAACTCCAGGCCACCAATTTTGGCGAACACAAAATGTGGGATAAAGTTCCATAAAGATATGGGTTATTAATGAATTGTCTAAGCCAATTAATTTTGAGTGTGTTATTTAGAGTTGTGAAGTCCAAAAAATTCAAACCCCTGCATTGATATGTGTTCATTATTACTGACTTTTTTACAAAATGAGTTTTGTTTTTCCAAACAGAGTTAAACAACATATTGTTGATTATTTTGGATAATAGATTATCGACACCCAAAGAGAGAGCCATATAAGTACGTCTAGATTACATTACATTACATTACAGTCATTTAGCCGACACTTTTATCCAAAGCAACTTACAATAAGAGCATTTAACGTAGATATACCTTCAGCTTTTCCAAAGCAACTTACAATAAGTGCATTTAACGTAGATATACCGTCAGCTTTTGAGAGGAGGATTCTCCCTCTCAAGGATAAGTCTCTTTGTAACCATGAATTTGGTTTCTTTTGAGTTTTTTCAATGAGTGGATTAAAATTCAGCGGACAGCTTGTATTTTGGTCTTTGGTGATAACTAATCCCAGGTATGTTACCTGATCTTTCACAAGGATATCACATACAGAGGGAGCATCACATTCTTTTATGGCCATTAGTTCACATTTTCGTAAGTTTAAATTGAGACCAGAAGCTTTCAAAAACACTTAATAAGCTCTATCGCAAGAGGAATTTGGGAGGCATTTCTCAACATTTTTATAAGTTTAAATTGAGACCAGAAGCTTTCAAAAACACTTAATAAGCTCTATCGCAAGAGGAATTTGGGAGGCATTTCTCAACATTTTTATAAGTTTAAATTGAGACCAGGGGCTTTCAAAAAACACTTAATCCACGCTATCGCAGGAGAAATTTGGGAGGCATTTCTCAGGAAAATTGTGGTTTCATCAGCCGGTTGACTACTGATAATATGACTGTCAGCTACTGATATTCCTTGTAAAGCACTGTGAGAGATATGAAGAGCTAAGAGTTGAGAGGCGGTTAAAAACAAGTAGGGTGAGATTGGACAACCTTGTTTAATGCCACGTGACACACTGAATCTAGGAGAAGTACCAAATTTTAATCTTACTGCACTACTGCTATTCTTATATAGGGTTCTAACAGTTTTGCAGAAGAAATCACCAAAACCAAATTTTTCAAGGGCTCTCAAAATGAAACCATGTTCAAGCGAATCAAAAACTTTGTAAAAATCAAGAAACAAAATGAAACTATTGTTATTAAGAAGATCATTATATTCTAATAAATCCAATACCAATCTAATGTTCAGTTCCTCAAGAACCCAGATTGTGATTCATCTATAAGAGTCCAAAACTTTTATTAGCCAATTTAAGTGCCAAACTTTTATAATCATTATTTAGACATGCCATAGGACACCAATCTTCTACACAATCCCTGTCTTTGTTTGACATCTTGAGTCATATTTGTTAGAAGAGCTTCTTCGTTGATGCTCTCTGAGAAGACCTTAACTAAGAAAGGAGGCAGTTGTTCATCAAACATTTTAGACAGCTCAGAAGTTATTCCATCACACCTTGGACTTTTGTTATTTTTTAGATCTTTAATTGCTCTCATAACCTCTTCATGGGAAATGCTGTGGTCACAAACATCCCTAGCTCTGGTGATATAACTTTACATTGGCTGATAGACTCTATAAAAGAGTTGGCAGATGCGCCACAAAATTTAGATGTTAGAGTCAAAGTCAAAGTCAAAGTATCTTTATTGTCCCTTACTTAAAGACTAAAGATCTAAAGTTCGGAGACAGAGGTTGTGGCCTGAGGTGCAGAAAGTGCGTGCAGAGGGAAAAGTAGCTTATTTCAGTGGAGCCAGAACCTCCCGTTATCCAGGGCCAGGTTGAATTAACACCTAGAGGTTAACTACTCCTGTGTAAGTAAAGGATCAGTCATCTTCTGCACATACTCCGTCTTGGTATTATTTTTGTTTTGTTGTGGTGAATTAAATTCTCATGTACTAGCAGTTGTCAAAGCCTATTTAGAGGGCAACGGAGCACTTTTTTTCTTCTTTTTTTGCTTTGGGACTTTTATTCTGAACTCGATGATGACAGGAATATTTCAGTTTTATTACCAAGTCCTTTCTGTCTTTTTCAATGTAATGATGCAGCTGTACACTTCATTTTTACAATTTGTACAGCTGTGTACAAATTTTAATCTGCTTTAAGTCTTTATTACTAATGCGTTGTTCTATTGTTCGTTCTTTGTGTTTTATGTCTTGTTCTATCTTTGAATGCCAGGGAATTAAGAGATAATGTCAAACATAAGGCCTTATTTTTGTTTACAAAAAGTTTCAAAACTGATTTTGTATCTTTTCAAGAGTCCCATTCTAGTGAAACCACTTTTTGGAGATCACAGTGGGGCAATGATATATGGTTATCTCATGGAACAGAAAGATCTGCAGGGCTCTCATCTTTGAAAAATAATTATGATGGTGTTATTTTGCACTGTGAGTGTGACTCAGAGGGTAATTTCATCTGCCAAGTCTTAAACTGCTTTAATACTACCCTGATCATAACAAATCTCTATGGGTACAATTCAGAGTCTAGTAATGATGTCTTGCTAATGGACCTGCAAGCTTAAACAGCGGCTATCTAAATATCCAGGTGCAAGTAAGCACCAGGTAGCCTTTAATGTTGTTTTAGACAAAGCTGTTGACAGGTGGCCCCCATGTCAAAGTTCTAATCAAAAGTCCTCTTTAAAGTTGTTCATTTGATATTGTAGATATATGGAGAGAGGAATTTAAAACTGACAAGAGTTTATACTTGGAGCAACAAGGGTGGCTCTAGACTATCACACTTGATACTGGCTTGTTTCTGAAAACATGCCTAAGGATTTGTGCACAGTCAAGGTGATGGCAACTCCACTTGCAGACCACAAAGCCACACAAGTGTGTCAGACTTGTGTGGCTTTGTGGTCTGAGTGGAGTGTCTGATTATGGTAGTATCAGAGGTTGCTCTTTTTGGAAAATGAATAACTCTTTGCTAAGAACAACATGCTATTGTTAAAATGGAATTGGAACGGATTATTACATTTTATTGGAATAAAGCACAAGCTGAGGGATCGTTTGGTTGTAATTGGGAGCTCCTAAAATATGAAAGTGCCATATTTAAGGCAGTATGGAAGTGATTATGTCAAAGGCGACACGTCATGGGGGAGAAGGTGGTTTCTGAAATTGCTCCTGTCACTAAATTGCCACCAGAGGAAGTGAATGATAAACACATTGTTAGGCTTGCAAAGTTGCATAGAGAGGGCTGAGGGGGCCTTTGTAAGATCCAGGTTGAAATGGCTGGAACATGGAGAGCAAATGTTAGCTTTTTTTCTTTTTTTAATTAGAAAAGCAAAGAGCAAAATATAATATTTTGTCACAGCTGAATATTAATATTCAGCTATGACAAGATAATGCAGATATATCTAAATTGTGTTATGATAACTATTCTAATCTATACAGATCAAAGGTCAATGAAAGTAACTTTACTTTGTTTAGTCGAATTAGAATAGTAGATCAAATTCATCTTGATGAATATGATCCTATAAGTAAGGAGGACTGTTTATCATTTGAAGCTCCAATATCAGAAGGTGAAATTAAGGAGGGCATCCATTCACTCAAAAACAATAAATCGCCTGGTAATGATGGTATCACTGCTGAATTTGACAAATTATTCTCTGATTTACTCACACCATAAGGTCTATTCAGAAAGTATCCAGAATTCCTCTCTTACTACAAGGACACAATGCTTAATCCCCAAACCAAAGAAAGATCTGACTCTGCTGGACGATAATGGACAATAATAGAGACCAATAACTTTACTCAGTAATGATTGTAAAGTGTTTGCTATTATTTTAGCTAAAAGATTCAAGCAGGCCTTTTAGCTAAAATAATAGCAGACAAGTTGAAAGGTAGAAAGAGCTTCAGAGAGACATATTACGTTTTATTTATTTAGTTTTTCGCAAGTTCAGTCAAATTCTGAAGATATAGTATATTCTTTAACTTTAACTTGAATTTCCAATCTGCACATGTGCGGGGTTTTTTTTATGCGCACAAAGTTGCCCTGAGATGCGGATGCGCGCGGACTTGCTGGGGCTTATCATGATTTGGTCGTTTTGGAAAAGAATTGCGCCATAAAGACAAATAACAACTTATTTCACGTCCGACTGCCATGATTATACGGAAATTCCATCGCTAAACGCGGACTGGGTTTAGCGATGGAATTTCCGCATATGCCTTAAGCTCTGTCGGCGTTACCCACGTGTTGTGGTTATCATTATTTGATATTGTAGCGAGTTTGGGGGGCAGTCCGGGACCGCCACAGCGGGGACGCGAATCCGTGGCTCCCACACCGCAAACGACAGCGTTAACCAGTCGACTAAAGGGTCCGACCCCTTCGTCAAGGACCAACGTGTCTACTTATCCATGCACGTTACAATATGTAGTTATTATTTGGTCGATTTGGAACTGTTATGCGTCCTCGAGTATAAAACTTAAATACTGGAGAAAAAAAATGCGCCATGAGGACAAGTCATAACTCTATTTCAGCCCGCTGCAAGGAAATATCTGACTGCCATGCGGAAATGGAACTTTCCATCGCGAAAAGCCGGCAAAGATCCAACCAGCAACCAAAAGCAAAGAAATTGAGAAAGAAGGTGGAGAATGCCGTCTTCGAAGCAATAAAAATGGTAAGTGTAAACTACTAATAAGACAGGTTAGCCCCTAGCTAACGGGTCTGACCCTTTAGCCGAGCGGTTAGCGATGTCGCCTTGTGGTGCAGTACACTCCGCACCGGGCAAGAAAATAACCGGTTACATTGGCGGCAGCGGTGGGATCCGGAAATGTGCAGATCCTCAGAAGTCTCTTCGGAGCGCGGGAAGAACAAAGCGCAAGGGCGCGCTTCCGGGGAGGGTGACGACTGTAAACTACTAATAAGACCCGTTAGCTTTAGCCGAGTGGTTAGTGATGTCGCCTTGTGGCGCAGTACACCCCGTATCGAATCCCGCACCGGGCAAGAAAATAACCGGTTACATAAGTTTCAAAAAATGGTGGAATCTCTGTATATAAATACAAATAGTTCAGTCTCTTTACCAGGAGGTACAATCAAACGATTTACAGTCAAACGTGTCGTTAAAACAGGGTCGTCCCATTTCTCCTTTTCTCTTTAAAATTGCTACAGAAATGCTTCTTTATTAAAAATTCGACTGTCGCCCTGTAATTGGGAAACCAGTAAATCATTAGTCAGTTAGCAGATGATATATACTGCTCAAAAAAATAAAGGGAACACCTAAAAACACAATATAGACCTCGATGAATGAAATATTTCAGCTGAAAATCTTTATTTATTAGACAGAGGAATGTGTTTAGAGCAAAATAACCTAAGAATGATCAATGGAAATCAAAATCATTAGCCCATTAAGGTCTGGATTCAGAATCATACTCAGAATCAAAGTGGAAAATGAGAACATAGGCTGATCCAACTTCTGTGGAAATTCTTCAAGACGATTCAAAATGAGGCTCAGTAGTGTGTGTGGCCTCCACGTGCCTGTATGCACTCCCTACAACGTCTGGGCATGCTCCTGATGAGACGACGGATGGTCTCCTGAGGGATCTCCTCCCAGACCTGGATCGGGGCATCGGTCAACTCCTGGACAGTCTGTGGTGCGACATCGCGTTGGCGGATGGTACAAGACATGATGTCCCAGAGGTGCTCGATTGGATTCAGGTCTGGGGAACGTGCAGGCCAGTCCATAGCGTCAATGCCCTCGACATACAGGAACTGCTGACACACTCTGGCCACATGAGGACGAACATTGTCATGCATGAGCAGGAACCCAGGGCCCACTGCACCAGCATATGGTCTGACAATGGGTCTGAGGATCTCATCCCGGTACCTAATGGCAGTCATGGTACCTCTGGCTAGCACGTAGAGGTCTGTGCGGCCCTCCAAGGATATGCCTCCCCAGACCATCACTGACCCACCGCCAAACCGGTCATGATGGAGGATGTTGCAGGCAGCAGAACATTCTCCACAGCGTCTCCAGACTCTCTCACGTCTGTCACATGTGTTCAGTGTGAACCTGCTCTCATCTGTGAAGAGCACAGGGCGCCAATGGCGAATCTGCCAACCAAGATGTTCTCTGGCAAAGGTCAATCGGGCTGCACGGTGTTGGGCTGTGAGCACAGGCCCCAATTGTGGACGTCGGGCCCTCATACCATCCTCATGCATTCTGTTTCTCACTGTTTGAGCAGAAACCTGCACATTAGTGGCCTGTTGAAGGTCGTTTTGTAGGGCTCCGGCAGTGCTCCTCCTGTTCCTCCTTGCACAAAGGACCAGATAGCGGTCCTGCTGCGGGGTTGTTGTCCTCCTGCGGCCCCCTCCACGTCTCCTGGTGTACTGGCCTGTCTCCTGGTACCTCCTCCATGCTCTGGACACTGTGCTGGGAGACACATCAAATCTTCTTGCCACAGCACGCATTGATGTGCCATCCTGGATGAGCTGCACTACCTGAGCAACTTCTGTAGGTTGCAGATACCGCCTCATGCCACCTCTAGTGGTGAGGGCACTAGCAAAATGAAAAACTAACCAAAGATCGGCCAGAAAAGATGAGGACAGGCAAATGGTCTGTGGCCACCACCTGCAAATCCATTCCTTTTATAGGGGTTGTCTTGCAAATTGTCTAATTTCCACCTGGTGGAAATTAGACAATTTACCAACAGGTGAAATTGATTCACAAATCAGTGTTGCTTCCTAACTGGACAGGTTGATATCTCAAAAGTGTGATTGACTTGGAGCTACATTGCATTGCTTATGTGTTCCCTTTATTTTTTTGAGCAGTGTAGTTAGCAGATCTTTATGAAGCAGCTAACTGAAGTCCCCAAAATACTTCAGAGCCTCTGGTGTAAAGTTACATTTTAACAAGTGTGAGTTAATGCCATTTAACTTTGACTGAACTTGCCAAAATAAATAAATATTTATAGGAATGGTGGCTTCATGAGCCTAGCTGTTACAGCATGCCTATAAATCCACTGTTAAATATTTGGATTCAACTGAAAGGGAAAATATGAATGTGTGGAAAGTAAAGGATGAATGCCAAACTAAACTTAACTCTTGGTTATGGAGAATACGACCCAATAACTCTCTACCCAATAACGAATCTTTCTGACTGAAACAAAAAGCATTTCAAGATGTATCTATCCGGCATACTCGATGGCTATTCTAAATAGAGCTATTAAGGTCAGTTTTGTTTATATTTGGAAAAAGAAAACTCACTCCATTAAGACAGCAAAGATGACCAAAGATTTTAAAGATGGAGGCCTACAAGCTATCAATTTTGATTTTATAAATGGAACCTTGAAAATAAATTGGCTAAAATCTTTTCTGAACAACAATAACTTTTGATACCAGAGAAATATTCAAGAAAGTTTTACTTAAATGTAACTTCAATATTCAAAGACTCGAGTCATTGAAAATGGAAGTCACATTCAAATGTTTACACATTTGAATTTATTCATTCATCTTCAGCCACTTCTCCGCGGTCGAGTCGCAGTGGCAGCAAGCGAAGTATGACACTCCAGATGTCCCTCTCCCCAGCAGTGCCCTCCAGCTCCTCCTGGGGGATCCCAAGGCGTTCCCAGGCCAGATTGGACATGTGTACAGTCAAATGTTCACACATTTGAACATTGAAGTCAAATGTGACGAACCACCCCCCCACCCCCGTAGTGGATTGTTTCTGGATTGTTCTGTTCACCTCTGTTGCGTTTCAGGTTGAGAGATGGCTCCTGGGCATGTCCTTCGCATAAAGCTGCAGCCAGCTTTCAGTCTTGGCGCTGTCACTGCTACACTGATTTACTTTTATTTGTTGGTTTGGTTTTACACTTTACAACACACATAACATCAGCAAACACAGCCACACATGCACTACCTTACACCTCTGATTTACAGGCACACATATCCATACTTCATTGTTTTGAGTTTATTCTTTATTTTGTAATAAATTATTTTGGTTTATTGAGTGGTTTTGACGTGTTTGTGTAACCACACGAACACATCAAAACTATTCAATAAACCAAATGGACCAGATGGACCTACAGCAGATGGACCAGATGGACCTCCATCTGGTCCATTTGCTCCAGTTACGAGGAGAGGTGACGATTAGCGAGCAGCAGTATGGTTTCATGCCGCAAAAGAGCACTACAGATGTGGTGTTTGCTTTGAGAATGTTGATTGAGAAGTATAGAGAAGGCCAGAATGAGTTACTGGGGAGAGTCTGGAGTGCCCTACTTCGCTTGCTGCTACCGCGACCCGTGTCTTTGTGGATATGACAGGGTGCCGAGAGAGGAGGTGTGGTATTGTATGAGCAAAGTGTGACAATGGTGAGGTGTGCAGTTGGAATGACAGTTGGGTTCAAGGTGGAGGTGTGATTACATCAAGGATCGGCTCTGAGCCCTTTCTTGTTTGCACTGGTGATGGACAGGTTGACGGTCTCCATGGACTATGATGCTTGCGGATGACATTGTAGGGTGCAGGTTGAGGAGAGCCTGGAGAGGTGGAGGTATGCACTGGAGAGAAGAGGAATTAAGGTCAAGTAGGAGCCAGTGGAAGGAATATACAGGGAAGTTTTTTCTTGTGTAATGGACAGACTTTTTCATTTACTTTTTTGGGTGCTGCATTGGGGGCCCTCAGCCCACAGGTAGGAGAGGCTTCCCCCCTCAGCTAGCTCAGCTCAGGGTCATTTACCAGAGACCCTAGCCTTGGAATCACACCTTCCTTACCCTCTTTTTTTTCTTTTTTTCTTTTTCTTTTCATTTCTTTGTTCTTGCTTGTTCAGGGTTAAGTTTTATTTTGCCAACTTCAACGATACACTGACAGATATCAGTGGCTAGTGACAAAGTAAAATTAATCTCTTTTAATGTCAATGGGCTGTTGAATCCAATCAAACGCAGTAAAATTCTGTCTAAAATCTGTCAAAGAACAAGCCCATGTAGTATATCTACAGGAAACCCATTTAGATGATAAGGAGCATGAAAAACTAAAGAGAATGGGCTTCACTAATTTTTTTTTCTTCATCATATAAATCAGCACTTAGGAGAGGAGTTACTATTCTCATTTCAAGCAAGCTAGATTTTGAAAAAGTATTCGAAATGAGATATAAGGAAAGGGAATATCATCCCCATCCTTATCTATATTCCCCCTTACTAGAATACCTTATATTCTAGGAAGGGGGAATATAGATGGGAATCCAGTTACACTATTGAATATATATGCACCCCAGGAAGTGATATTAGTTTCTTCCAGAAAATCAATAATATAATGGAAACAGAAAGTCTTCTGATATGTGGGGGAGATTTAAATTTACAATTACAATTACAACCAAAGTTAGACTCATCCAGTAGAAAACCCCATGAAACAAAGTCCCTAGATAAGAAAGTTAACACACTTTTTGAGGACATGGGTTTAATTGATACGTATATGGAGAGATTTTTTCCCTAACAGAAGGAATTACACTTACTATTCTGCCCCCCACTCTGTATATACAAGAATAGACTATTTCATAACATTTGGAAAAGATAAAGATAAAATAAACACCTGTGGAATTGGGACAATAGTGACCATGCACCTATATATTCATCTGTTAATTTTGACCTACAACCAAAGAGTACTACATGGAAACTAAATTCAAGTCTACTCAATGATCCCAATATTAAGGACCAAATTAAAAAAGAAATTACTCTTTATTTAGAATTCAATGATAATGGAGAGGTTTCACCTCCCATTCTATGGGATACTCTAAAGGCTGTCTTAAGAGGGACAATCATAGCAATATCTTCTTATAAGAAAAAACTAAGGCATAAAACATTAGAGAAATTACAAAACAAACTGAAGGAACTAGAAAAAAACATAAATTGAGTTTGGTACTGGATACATTAGAGGAAATTAGAAAAATTAGGGATGAAATTAATAGTTTGGCTACACAAGAAATCAGGAAAAATCTAATGTTTTGAAACAGAGATATTATGAAAGTGGAACCACTATCTATGAAAATACTGGTGTGGAAATTGAAGATAGCAGAAAACCCAATTCATGGAATTAGGGATCCAAGAACAAAAGTGATAAAAAAAATCAAATTAAGTGAGATTCAGGAAGCTTTTGAAGTATTTTACAAAACTCTATATTCTAAAGTTCCAGGGGGAAGCATAACCCAAATTAACACCCACCTGAATTAAGTAGTTAATTAAGTTACCCATATTAAACGAAGAACAAAATAGAACAATGACTGCAGACATAACTGAAGGTGAACTAAAAACTGCAATTAGTAGGGTTAAATTAAACAAGTCACCAGGATCAGATGGCTATACGCCAGAGTGGTATAAAGAATTTGAGAAGAATTAACTTCTGTTATTTCTGTCCCCATGCTGAATTGGGCTTTAAAAAAGGTGCAAACGCCACCTAGCTGGAAGGAGGCAATAATAGACTATTTACCTCCATCATGGCCAAACGATTTGAAGAGTTCCTACCCACACTGATACATAATGATCAGACAGGTTTTGTACAACAACGGCAAACACAAGACGATATACGAAGGGCACTACACATTATGGATCACATACAAAAAAAATAAAATTAAAGCAATAGTGATAAGCATGGATGTTGAAAAGGCATTTGACTTGGTTCACTGGAATTTGTTTCCTTGACAATCATTAAAAGTATACAGATGCTATAAGACAATTTGGCACCTGTGTAGTTTTAATAATTGTGTCATGGAAACCAAATCTGTGTAGATTTGGTTTGGTTTGCTAGGATTAAAATTAATGGATATTTATCAAATAATTTTACCCTAGAAAGGGGTTCGAGGCAAGGCTGCGCATGGTCACTGCTACTCTTCACATTGTATTTGGAACCACTAACTCAATACATCAGACAAAATGAAGATATTGGGAGTTATTATTAAAGGCACAGAGCATAATAGAAATAAGCCTGTTACGTGGATAACATTTTGATCTATCTAGGGCAACAAACGTACTCTTTACCTACATTGATGCAATCATTTGAACAATAGGGTCAATTGTCAGGATACAAGATCAATATAGATAAAACCCAATTACTTTCATATAACTATAGCCCACCAAGAGAAATTGAAAGTAGATACCCCTTGACATGGCAAGCAGAGTCTACATCTTTTGGCATGCCAAAAGATGTAGCAAAACTCTCAGAATACAATTCTTTGCCTATAACTAAATGAAATTAAAGGAGACAAAAATTAAGGGAGACACTTGGAATAGACTCCCCCAACAAATAAGAGAAGCAACGTCCATAGATAGTTTTAAGAATCAGCTCAAGACCCATTTTTATGCTCTTGCTTTTAATTAATTCCATTTTATTTATTTTACTCTTATTTTTTATTCTTGTACTGTGGTTTTATTTCTTGCCTTGTTTTATGTTTTTTTTGCCTAGGTCTGTGTTTTATTGCTTTTGTCTTATTTTATCTGTATTGTTGAGTTTTATTGTTTCCCTTGTTTTTAATGTAAAGCACTTTGAGCTGCATTTTATTAAGCCCACTGAGGCAAATTTTTAATTTGTGATATTGGGCTATACATATAAAATTGATTTGATTTGATTTTTGATTTGATGAAAGGTGCTATACAAATAAAGTTTATTATTATTATTATTATTATTATTATTATAACAAGATGGAACCTAATTCCTTTCATTGGTCTCAGCTGAAGGATCGAATCCATTAAAATGAATATATTTCCCAGACTATTATATCTCTTTCAGACCCTGCCGATGGAGATTAATCAAAACCAATTCAATGAATGGGACAAAATTTTATCAAGGTACATATGGCAAGGTAAAAGACCTAGGATTTGTCTCAAAACTTTGCAGTTGGCCAAAGAAAAGGAGGGATGGGGCCTACCTTCTATTAAAGATTATTATTTTGCAGCACAGATGAGAGCTATAATATGCTGGTGTAACCTATCATGTGATGCTCAATGGAAAAACATTGAAGAGAGGATGCCTTCCATCACCATACAGGCAATCTTAGCTGATACTATGGATAACTCATGGGTGAAATGCACTCTGAAAACATGGAAAATTATTATAAAAGAATATAAACTAGAGGGAGATATTGTAATTCTTAAATGGTGTGCATATCACTCAGATTTTACACCAAATAAGCTAGATACTAGATTTAAGGTCTGGACAGCTAATGGAATAACAGCTCTATGCAATATAATGAAAGAAGGAACACTGCTCAGTTTTGAAACGTTTAAAAAGAAACACTTATTTCAAAAACAAGACTTTTATAGGTATCTGCAGATGCGACATTATGTTAATATGAAGATGAAAAATGTAACCGAGGCAAGTACTTGTCTGATAGAACTGTTTAGAAAAGCATATAATTCAGATCCTGAAAGTAGAATCATTTCATGCATACTATATAAGGGTCTGTTAAATCTTAAAATACATTCGACTGTATACATTAAAACAAAATGGGGGAAGGAAGGACAATTATATCTAAGGAAGAACGGACAACAATATGGAGGTATCAGTGGAAGTGTACTTGTTCGCAGAAATGGAGGGAGTTTGGTTGGAAAAACCTGATAAGGTATTTTATTACACCCTCTCAGAAATCCCATTATGATAGTAACCTCCCTGTTTGTTGGAGAAACTGTGGAAACCAAAATACAAACAGCTACCATATTTTCTGGGCTTGCCCCATTATCAAAGACTATTGGAGAGTGATATACAGTGCCCTACAAGACATTTTTAAATGTGAAATACTCCTAGATAGTAAGGCCATATACACTCCCCGGCCACTTTATTAGGCACACGTGTCCAACTGCTCGTTAACGCAAATTTCTAATCAGCCAATCACATGGCAGCAACTCAATGCATTTAGGCATGTAGACATGGTCAAGACGATCTGCTGCAGTTCAAACCGAGCATCAGAATGGGGAAGAAAGGTGATTTAAGTGACTTTGAACGTGGCATGGTTGTTGGTCCCAGACGGGCTGGTCTGAGTATTTCAGAAACTGCTGATGTACTGGGATTTTCACGCACAACCATCTCTAGGGTTTACAGAGAATGGTCTGAAAAAGAGAAAATATCCAGTGAGCAGCAGTTCTGTGGGCGAAAATGCCTTGTTGATGCCAGAGGTCAGAGGAGAATGGCCAGACTGGTTCGAGCTGATAGAAAGGCAACAGTAACTCAAATAACCACTCATTACAACTGAGGTATGCAGAAGAGCATCTCTGAACGCACAACACGTCGAAACCTTGAGGCAGATGGGTTACAGCAGCAGAAGACCACACCGGGTGCCACTCCTGTCAGCTAAGAACAGGAAACTGAGGCTACAATTCGCACAGGCTCACCAAAATTGGACAATAGAAGATTGGAAAAACGTTGCCTGGTCTGATGAGTCTTGATTTCTGCTGCGACATTTGGATGGTAGGGTCAGAATTTGGCATCAACAACATGAAAGCATGGATCCATCCTGCCTTGTATCAACGGTTCAGGCTGGTGGTGGTGGTGTAATGGTGTGGAGGATATTTTCTTGGCACACTTTGGGCCCCTTAGTACCAATTGAGCATCGTGTCAACGCCACAGCCTACCTGAGTATTGTTGCTGACCATGTCCATCCCTTTATGACCACAGTGTTCCCATCTTCTGATGGCTACTTCCAGCAGGATAACGCGCCATGTCATAAAGCTCGAATCATCTCAGACTGGTTTCTTGAACATGACAATGAGTTCACTGTACTCAAATGGCCTCCACAGTCACCAGATTTCAATCCAATAGAGCACCTTTGGGATGTGGTGGACCGGGAGATTCGCATCATGGATGTGCAGCCGACAAATCTGCAGCAACTGCGTGATGCTATCATGTCAATATGGACCAAACTCTCTGAGGAATGTTTCCAGTACCTTGTTGAATCTATGCCACGAAGGATTAAGGCAGTTCTGAAGGCAAAAGGGGGTCCAACCCGGTACTAGCAAGGTGTACCTAATAAAGTGGCCAGTGAGTGTATTTTTAATGGTCATTGGATGGCACTGTCGGGTTTTGTTTGTGTTGCTTGTTTTGTGCTGCGGTAGTGCTGTCAGTGGCGCCCCCAAGGGATGATACTATCCCTGCTCCCCCCCCCCCCCCAGCCACGAGTCGCATATGCAGAATATGCTTCTGATTATGCATAATATGCTTCTATCTGATATTTTGCATTAGGTGCTGTTCATTTAAATCAAAAATGTATATTTTTCATAATAATTAATGTCAAAGAAAATAACCAATGCATAGCCAGACAGCCAGCCGCTTTTGATCGTCCATCACTGCTTCACACTCCCTCCCTTGTGCACAGTCTGCCTCAGACAGCAGCTGAGCAGCTTCTGTTTCTAGCTAGCTATAGGGGTGCACAACTCTCAAGTTTTTGGAATCGACTCCGACTCTGGTTTGAAATATGAGAATCGACTCCTCGACTCCATAAATTACGTCATATAGGAAGTGCTTTTTGGGTCCCTATATGCGCCATGGCTCGCACCCCATAATGTTTCATGAGGCAATAAAGCTTATCCAATCAATTATCTCATCCACTCATATTTTAAATACTAAAATGATCTATGTTCAATAATGTGTATACATTTTTCCCCAAATAGTGCTCAATAAACCATTAAAAACGGGTCAGATATGGCAATTGATATTTACCTCATCTATCGTATGTTAGCTTACTAACATGAAGGTGATCTTTAAGAAATCGAAAAACAATATGGTAAGAACAATAAATTTGTAACTTACCCCCAATTCATTAACTTACTGATATCTTAAAGATAAATGCTGCTTCATCCTACAGCTGCGTTTACCCAAGCGCGCCAAAACACCAGGAACGTTGCCTAAATGTACAACCTACGTGTCATACCTAAAGAGCCCACATGCATTATTTTGCAAGTTTAATACACAATGCATACCAGAAAGTAGGCTATAGTGACGAGCGATTGAGCAATTTGGGGGTGTTGAGTGTTGCGTCAAGAAGGGCTAGGGCCATAAAGCTTGATCATTTTAAAGATGTGTTTGCCAAAAGACAGGGCAACAGGCGAATAAAGCTGTATTGAAAAAAATGTAGCCTAATACAGTAAAGCAGGAATATGAGTGGGCTATAATATAATGTACATCATCCATAATAATGCTTTTTTGTTTTGTTTTTCATTTTTGGACATAGCCTATAATATGTTTGTTTACAAAAAGACAGCAACGAGTGAATAAAGCTGTATTGAAAAGAATGTAACCTAATAAAGTAGGGATATCAATAGGTTGTGAGTAGGCTATAGTAAAATGTACATTGTCTATGATAATGCTTTTTTTGTTTTGTTTTTCATTTTTGGACATAGCCTATAACATATTTGTTTACAAAAGACACAGCAACAGGTGAATAAAGCTGTACTGAAATTAATGTAGCCTAATAAAGAAGGGATCTGAATAGGTTGTGAGTAGGCTATAATAATATATGTATATTGTTGACCAAAATTATGCTTTTTTTGGTTTTTTTTTTCATTTTTGGACATATACAATATAACAATGAATCATCTAACACGTTAATTCATTGTGTAACTCAAAATGTTAACTGTACCGGTATTAGTCTATGCACATCAGATATTTAGTAACATTAACTGTAAAAAAATTAGAAACCAAAGTATTTCAGTATGCGATTCCTCAACTCTCATATTGACAGTTTTCAACTAGTCTATACAGTACACTACAACAACATAATAGAATTCCTGAAATTCATTCATGGCTTTTGGTTTTGGTGTGCCACCCCAAGATTTTCAGTGGCCCCCTTTGGCCACCCCTATGAAAAATTTCTGGGGACGCCACTGAGTATAGTATAGTATAGTAGTATAGTATAGATAGGGTGTTATGTGCACCATGCTTGTTGATATATTGTGTTCTTATTTTATCTTTTATTTCTATTTGTTTCTGTTTTTCTTGTTTCTATTTTCTTATCGTGTATCTTGTTAGTTTTTAGTTATTAGAGCATGAGTGAACAATTTCCCCTCGGGGATGAATAAAGGATTCTGATTCTGATTGATTTGGATATATACCCCAAGAATGGTTGAAAGGAGATAAATATTTAATGAATATACTGCTGGTGGCTAGTAAAAAGACTCTTACCAGGAAATGGTTATCACAGGAGAGCCCAACTTTAAACCCATGGATTGAAATTATAATGGACATGTATAAAATGGAGTGGATAACGGCATCTGTCAATCATAACTTGGACCAATTAACCTTATACTGGAAAAAATGGTTTGACTACATGGCATCCCATAGGCCTGATTTTATTTTCACAAACCAATGATTATGTTGTAAAGAAAAAATCACTCCCTACCTGTACATATGTTTTTCCTGTGTTCTGCTCTTGCTTTTCTATAAGCTGACGAGTATGTTTTAATGCACGAAAACACTTGGTTTCTTAAATTTAAATATATTTTTGTAGATGTAAGCAGATTTTGTGATATACACTCAGTGACCAGAAAATGGAAAACCCCGTTCAGTATTTTGTTGGACAAACTTTGGCCTGCCAACAGCTTCCACATGTCATGGCAATGACTGAACAAGGGCTCTGTTATAGCGATAAAACTAGCATTTTACATCTATAGGTCCTGTACCATCCAGTTGTTAAAGCTAACCATGCAGACATCCGTGCTTCACGTAACTACCCATATTGATGGGTGGATACTCTGTTCTTGAGGTATTGCATTTGACTTCATCCCAAAGGTGTTCAATGGGATAGATATCAGGGGATTATGGTGGTCAAGTAATTAAACATCATTTCACCTGAACGTTCCTGAAACCATTCCTGGACAATTATTGTACTATATTGCACTATAATATATTATTATTAGATTATATTGGGCAGCACGGTGGCACAGTGGTTGGTGTGGTCGCCTCGCAACAGGGGGGTCCTGGGTTCAAGCCCTGGGGTGGTCCAACCTTGGGGGTCATCCTCTGTGTGGAATTTGCATGTTTTCCCCGTGTCTGCATGGGTTTCCTCTGGGTGCTCTGGTTTCCTCCCACAGTACAAAGACACGTAGGTCAGGTGAATTGGCCATACTATTGTCCCTAGGTGTGAGTGTGAGTGTGTGTGTGTGTCAGCCCTGTGATGATCTGGCGGCCTGTCCAGGGTGTTTCCTCGCCTGCTGCCCGATGACTGGTGGGCTGGCTAGGCTTCAGCTTCCCCATTACCCTGCATAAGGATAAGCGGTTTGGATGGAAAAAATAAATAAATAAAAATTTCGTTGCAAATATCTTCTAATCAAATAATACTGTCTTCACACTGGAGCAAGCTAAAACTAGCATGAATTATTGCCATCAGCCAAAATCAATTATTTGGGTAAGCCAATATCAAAATTGCGATTAATATACAATTAACTGAGCAGTCCTACCCTTAGTCTAACATCATGGTGATACAGTTGGAACTGGGATTCATTAGACCAGACTACCTTTCCCAGTTGTCAATACTCCAGTCCTAATGTTTCGTAGCCCATTGCAAATACCTTTGGCAATTTACCATTGAGGTACCCTGCGTGGTCGCTGTTTTACCTCATACAGGAAAGATTGCGACACATTGTGTTCCAAAACTGGTTTTTGTACCCTACAATTGTATTGTGATGTTAACTGTCATGCTGTGGACTGGAGATTATTTGTTATGGCCCGAGCTGCCCAGCGTCTCCCACGTTCATCCACCGAGGGCCACCTCCCACATAGCAAACGTTTTGACGAGGTGTCTTGTGTTCTGGTCCATTCATCGTATGCCTTTGAGATTGCCACATTTGAGAAGCACAGGAAATCTACCGTCTTGCACAAACATGCCCTTCTGGTGCCTACAATCAGGCCTTATGAAATGATATAAATCCTTTAATAAGTGCTTTAAACTCATTCCTGATAATCCGTTCACATGCAAAAGCAAGTGTGGAAATAGAGTTGCTGTTGCAGGCACCTGTTTATGTAGTGATACACATGCAAATGGAAAAGGGGGCAGCCACTTCTTCTGCAAGGGCAGGGTCTCTATTTTTCTGGTCACTGAGTGAATATATCCATCCATCCATCCATTATCCAAACCGATTACCCCTCTCTCAGTATATCTATGTATCTATATCTATATATATCTATATATATCTATATATATATAGATATATATATAAATATATAAATATATATATATAAGGTAGATGTAGGAAAAAAACTTTAATACATAGCAGAACAAGCTTGTTTCGTGCATCACACACTCATCAGCTGCCAACGTGGTTAAACCATTTGTTTGTTCATCATTTGTTGAACACTTTTATTAACACCATTGATGGGTTCCCGAAAGAAAACGCTATATATATATATATATATATATATATATATATATATATATATACTATATATATAATCATGTAAAATTTCCTATGGTTACCGTGATAATAATGTTTTCCGTATTGCCCAGCATTAGCTCAAAACATTACAAAAGTATCCCATCTTTGTTGTGAATTATTCCAAACCCTAATGACTCTTCTACTGCACAGTATCCTCAAGAGTGTAAGAGGCTTAATTCATTCTTAGCGGCAACAGGGGAGCCAGATATTATGACTTGCAAGCAGCCATTCCGACGTGTACCCTGGTTCTGCTGAATGACAGAAGCTAAGCAGGCATGGGCTTGGGTAGTGCTTGGATGGGAGACCCCCTGGGAAAACTTGAGTTGCTGCTGGAAGTGGTGTTGGAGGGCCAGTAGGGGACGGTCTTCCCTGTGGTCTTAATAGAAAAACAACAAAAATCCCAATGCCTCAGTGCAATGACAGGGACGCTGTGCTGTAGGAGATGCCGTCCTTTGGATGAGACGTTAAACTGAGGTCCTGACTCACTTGTGGTCATTTAAGATCCCATGGCACTTCTCACAGAGAGTAGGGGTTGCCCGGTGTCCTTGTAAAAATTCCGAACCTGGCTCTCTCCGTCTGGCACCTAATCATCCCCTTGTGTAATTCGCTCAATGATTCCCTCCCTCTCTACCTCAAGCTGATGTGTGGTGAGTGTTCTGGTGAAAAATGGCTGCTGTGTGGGTGCTACCCATTGGTAGTGGTTGGGGTGAGTTCCCCCCTTCACTGTGAAGCGCTTTGAGTGTCTAGATAAAGCGCTATATAAATCTAATCCATTATTATTATTATTATTATTATGACTGTTTAAGGTCATTCTTTGGTTTGACTGCAGCTGTGATCCAGATGGTACAGCTGACCCTGCGGTGATGCTGTATGCTGTATCCCCCCCAGGACACGCTGTCTTCCCTGCTTACAGTCATTCTCTGGGCCCAGCTATGAGGAGAGCTGGTGCTGGAGTATGGCTATGTGAAGGTCATTTTCGTGTGTGTGTGTGTGTGTGTGTGTGTGTGTGAGAGAGAGAGAGAGAGAGAGAGAGAGAGAGAGAGAGAGAGAGAGAGAGAGAGAGAGAGAGAGAGAGAGAGAGAGCATGGACGCATGTTTGTTTGCTAAACTAGTTTTCAAATAATAGTGCCTAAAATATTTCAGACCTCATTTTCAAATTATAGGTAATAGATTCTTGTTTTATTTGATTTAGTTGTGCATTACTGTGTATTAAGATATGACATACCATTGAATGGAGATTAACAACAATATTGAATTATTGACAACCCCTTGCGCGCACACACACACACACACACACACACACACACACACACACATACACCCCATTACTGTTTTGTTCTTCCACCTCTCAGAGACAAGGCAAACACCCTTGTTCATACTAATGCTAATAGGCAGTGAAGTTCACACTGCCAAAAAGAGGATACAATTCAATTGGTTGAACTGGTTTTAAAAGGAAGCCTAAGTCCTCTCCCATTATCCGACATTAATTCGCACTTGAATGCTTGGGCACTTGCCATGTGCGTTCATGCACTAGTTTAAGTGTGCAAGCGTGTCCCATTTTTTCTAAGTCAGAATGCAGTGCACTTGATATGCACGTGCGCGCTTTCTGGTCTTAAGCTAAGATTGCTGTGGTGAGGTATTGGTTAATTATATGAACCATAAACGAACATGTTGGAGACGTTGTAGTGTGTGGTACAGGCCCTGTACCTACTCAGGCGCACTGACAAGCGTTGTAGACGGGGGAGGCGCACTGGTGAGGGAACTTCACCCCTTAGTTCCACCCATCAACAAAAGATGCTTTTGCAGTCATCATACCTTAAAGGCAGCTTCATAGCCTCACAAAGCACCCCCCCCCCAACTGTAACTGACTGTCATGTATACTAATATATACCCTGGGGCTGGTCCTTGCAGATAAGTTTAGGGCTGAATTTCTTTCCTAGTACACCCCTGACTACCGCCGGCAGGTCAATCGATGTAGCTGGTTATTCTGTCTGTCTATGCATGACTCTTGCCATCCATGTAAATGTCTAAAACTAATTAAAACTATAAAACTAATTCCATGAACGCCTCAATGTTAATCTCTCCTAACCCAGCCGTTCTTGGCACTTTCCTTTCAAGTGCTCATGGTCATCATCATCTAAACCACGTCTCACATGGTTCACTGATCGGTGTGGCATCGAACTGCAGGGCCCAGTCGAAAACGTGTCCTTTGCAGAAGAATATCTCGTAGTGAGATTTAGGTTGGCTTCATGAGGCTAGCTGTTACAGATTCTGTTTTTAAATGAGCACAGCATCATCATGCCATTCAGCTATCCTATAACACTTGATAACACCCAGTGCTGATACCCACCCTTACAGGTGTTTCAGAAACCCTAGTGGGCCACATAGTGTGTGGTCACGCCTGCAAACAGACTCATGTTCCCCATTGGTTTCTCTGTCACAAATCTAAATAATTCCCTTTCAGGCTCCCATGACTCATTCAGTTTCTACATTGATGAGGCGTCTCCAGTGGGCCCTGAACAACCAGAGACGGTGCAAAACTTTGTCTCCGTGTTTGGCACGGTGGCCAAGAAGCTAATGAGGAAGTGGCTCGCCACACAGACCATGAACTTCACAAGCCAGCTGGAAGCTGGCATCCGCTTTTTTGACCTACGCATCTCCACCAAGCCCAGAGACCCTGACAATGAGCTGTTCTTTGCCCATGGGCTCTTCAGTGCCACGGTCAGTATAGGAGCATCTTTGCATAAGAGCTCTGGATGTGTTGATGTCATTGGGAGATAGTAATGACAGTTTCTGTACGTTGTTTGTGTCAACATATTTACATGAATGTACGAAGCTTTGCATGCATGCATCCAGAAATGAGTATGTCTGCATATATGTGTGTGTGTTTTGTCTTTCTGTCTGTAAAAATTGAGTGCTCGCACATGAAAATCAAATCATGTACCCCCCCCAAAAAATTACACTGTTTGCATCCCTTTCTTTATATTACTGACATGAGACTTTGTGTGTGTGTGTGTGTGTGTGTGTGTGTGTGTGTGTGTGTGTGTGTGTGTGTGTGTGTTTCTAGGTTAGAGAGGGTCTGGAGCAAATCAGTAGCTTTCTGTCCGGTCATGCCAGAGAGGTGGTGTTCCTGGACTTCAACCACTTCTACGGAGTTCAGAACCTGCACCATGAGAAACTGGTGACCATGTTGAAGGATGTGTTTGGAGAGAAGCTCTGCCCGGTCGTCTTTGCCCAGGAGGTACTTTGGACTTGAGGCTCAGCAAATACTCCAGTTGAGGCTCTCATGTGAAACTTGACAATGATAATCTTGATAATCTTGCTCAGGTTTTAGGACTAAAGGCAGTTATATGCACCTAACTCAAGATCCCACCTCACATATTCATTTCAGATACTTGTACTTTCTGAGAGACCTACAGTCTTGAGTGGACATGCCGCTTATAAGATTCAATACAACAAGCACTCCTTTTAACTTATCTTCAAGTGGCTTTTGATCACATAACAGGGAATTTGCTGCTTTGATCTGCTAATGATGTAGTTTATTTGCTCAAAGTGTCTCCTTTGAGCGAATGAGTTAGGTAAAATGTTTCTTTTTTCCTAACCCTTCCATGTCTCCATCCTGAGGCAAACCTCTAGTACACTAATTAAGAAAAGATACACAAGTCTTTTAAAAATTCAGAGCTCAGGTTTTAACATTCAAAAGTGGATAGGCTTCAGTTCAATTGCACACACATACGGGCACCCTGAGCTTTGGGTGTTTTGGTTCTGGGAAGTGGAAAGACAGGGGGCGTGGATGGGGAGAAAGGAGCAAAATTAGTGGAGAGGGAGAATGACGAAGACCCATGGAGGGAGGGGGTGAGGAGGAGGTTGGGTGAAGGAGAGGTGAGGAAAGTCAAACAAGAAAAAAAAGGAGAAACGGATGAGTGATGGTGAAACTTAAAAGCAGATGTGCAATTCCTTTTTTTTGGGGGGGGATTTTTTCCCCCCTTTTTCTCTCCAATTGTAGCTGGCCAATTACCCCACTCTTCTGAGCTGTCCCGATCTCTGCTCCAACCCCTCTGCTGATCCGGGGAGGGCTGCAGACTACCACATGCTTCCTCCGATACCTGTGGAGTTGCCAGCCATTGCTTTTCACCTGACAGTGAGTTTTGCCAGGGGGACGTAGCACGTGGGAGGATCACGCTATTCCCCCCAGTCCCCCCCAAACAGATGCCTCGACTGACCAGAGGAGGCGCTAGTGCCGTGACCAGGACACATACCCACATCCGGCTTCCCACCCGCAGATGCGGCCAATTGTGTCTGTAGGGACGCCCGACCAAGCCGGAGGTAACACGGGGATTCAAACCGCCGATCCCCGTGTTGGTAGGCAACGGAATAGACCGCCACGCCACCTGGATGCCCCCAGATGTGCAACTCTTTTATCCAGTTGGTATCCCATTCTTTCTCCTCTCTCTCGCTAGCCTCCTCTTCCTCACCAGTCTACCGTCTTTCTTCTGTTTGTAAGTCTGGTCGAATGGGCGATGGCGTTTGAGACCTGCGCTCTAACATTCACTTTTCACTGCTTTCTCCTGGCTTTGCTTTTTCCGCTGCTTCTCACCTATTCATTAATTCCCTGTGGGGCGATTGGGTCCTATCCCAGCAGGCATTGGGTGGAAGACAGAGAGACAGATGGTCTATCCAACTCAGAGCCCACTCACACAATCACTCGCATATTATTCATGTTTTTTGGCAATGTAAAGCCTCTAATTCACCCAACATGGGCTTACTGTGTAATCTTTTCCTGGATTGTCACCTTGCCATGGTGGAGAAGCTTGCATGTACCAATGAACCCAAGAGCTGTGCTGTCTGGAGCTTGGCTCCTGGTAGGGTCACCCAAGGCAGATAGGTCAAGGGGGAGGTTCCAGACAAAGCATGATCCAACAAAGACCTCAATAGCAGAATTGGTGGAAAATGTCTCCAGGTCACAATGACAGTGAAGGTGGATGAAGGTGACAACAGAGGGCGGTCCCCAATCCACGCCATAGGACTCTGGCCACACTCTGCCAAGGAATGTGTAGTGGCTGCAAGGGTATCGCCCACTCCACGTAAAAAGCTGTCACGTGCCGGCGTCCTCCTATTACGCGGTTCCAGGATTGGCCTCTACGCCCACCTGAGGACCCAGAGGGACCCAGAGGGAGGGTGATCATACTCCACTCCAAGTGGCCGCCGAGGATGATGATGATGACTCTGTAATTTTTATTATTCACCAGTAGACAAATTTTTTCTTCTTTTCTTACATTTCTGTCTCCTTCCCTCCATTCACCCTCTTCGTCCCACCCAACTGCGTCTTCCTCCATTCCCAGGTGACCCTGCAGTACCTGTGGGAAAAGGAGTATCAAGTGTTGGTCTTTTACCACCACCCCATGGCACTGGAGGTGCCATTCCTGTGGCCAGGACAGATGATGCCCGCTCCATGGGCCAACACTACTGACCCAGAAAAACTAGTCCAGTTTCTCCAGGCGTCTGTCACCGACCGCAGGTCAGCAGCTTTATACTTAAAACATTTTATTGTTAAAGTCTGCTCATAGGTTCAGGAAATATTTGTTACCATGTCACTTCATGCAATGGTGTGCTTATCCATTTTACTCTTTGTGCTCCCAACAAGTCGAAAATAGCTGTTCTACCACTGCCTCGTCTTTTTTTCTTTTTTTTTTGCATGATGATGATTTTCATCATCATCACTATTTTTCCAGTTATTGTTGTTACAAATGGGCCAACCGTTGTGCCCAGTGACTAATTTATGAAAAAACTGGCAATGCTGATAAATTTACAAAAAGTTGACACAAAACTGACTGGAATAAATGTGCCCTTTTTACGTAATTTGCTTTGAGGGAAAAGTTCATATCAAATAGGGTAGGTTCAAATGTGAACATTTTGGTGTGAATTTTTCAGGAGGAAGGGGACGTTCTTTGTCTCCCAGGTGGTTCTGACGCCCAAGGCCAGCACTGTGATGAAGGGAGTGGCTAGTGGACTGAGAGAGACCATCACAGAGAGGTGTGTGTGTGTTTGTACTATTTGTGTATGTGCGTTTCTGTGTTTGTCTTCAAGAGGGACAAAATGACAGACAAGAGACCAAGAGAGCATGCTTTTTTACGCCCAGTGTGACAAGGACACGGCTTTAGAGCCAAGGCTTGACAACAGATACTATGACCCGCCAATAGTGAGGTGATATAATGTGTAGGCACACACACGTGCACAGACACAAACGTGTACATTAGTCATATAGAAGAATCCTGAGGGATGTCTGTATCTACAGGCACCTCCGGGTGATTGACATAGACCCCCACGTGGGTCCTTTGAACAGCCTCAGCAAACCTAAAAGGATCTTTCTCACCATCTATTTTATCTCTTTATTCTTCCTGATTCACATGTCATGTTTTTGTTTTTCTTGTCTCTTATTAACCATTATGTTTCTCGGCGTTTCCCTCTCTCTTATTTTCACTATTTTTAAAAAAGCCTCAGTAGCAATTTCCTTGCATTATTCATTCCTTTGATAACTGCGCCATAAGCCACGCTCATCATACACTCTGTGATTTTGGTTTAAGCATCCCTCAAAAACATCATCCGTCCATCGGACCCCTCGGGCAGTCGTTAGGCAACAGATCGTCCTGCATGTGTAAAAAGGAGACAGCTCTCAAATCCAAACCACACCGCGAGCCTGGCTCACTTTTGACTTACCACGATAAAAAGTTCCCCTTCTGCGTGGATCGCACGATTTCTTTTTCCAGCGAGCGACCTGATTATCAGCCGCACGGTTAGTGTCTGGCCATTCAGGTCTTCCACATTGAGTCAGACGGGCCTTTCATCCCAGCCAACAAACCAAACATGACTCATTCTTTCCACTATCCCTCCCTCCTATCTCTGTGGCTTTATATCGCTTCCACTCACGTCCTTTCTCTATTTGTGCGTGTGTGCGTGTGTGTGTGTGTGTGTCCTTGCAGGGCCTTGCCTGGTATGATGCAGTGGATCAGGGCCCAGAGACCCGGGGAGAGTGGCATCAACATCATCACAGCCGACTTTGTGGAGCTGGGAGAGTTCATCAGCGCCGTCATCACCCTCAACTACCACCTGGACGAAGAAGAGGACGACGCCACTTGAAAACCCACGGGGAGGTGTGGGGGGGGGGGGGGTTGGGTTTCTCCCAGAGAGCACAAGTCACCACCACCACCACCACCACACCACCAGTGGCTGGGGCTTGTGCTCTCACACGTTCTCTTTGGTATTCATTTCAGAGGCGGAATCTGGCTGCTCCCCTCATTGTTATTTAGGGCTATAGAGAATGACGAGGTTGAAAGGAGAGGGAGAGAGGGTCGGTGAGGTTGTTGGCAATGGAGAAGGAAGAAGAACGCTGGCTTGAACGTTTTGTTCAAGCGCTGAGTGGATGAGTGATCTTAACGTTTCATCTATTTTGGGATCAAAAGGGCAATTTTGTCAGTTATTTATTTATTTATTGTTTTGTTTTTTTGACAGGTTCGCTTTCTTCGCCTGTCATACACTGTAAATACAACTGCTTCGTCAACCAATCAGTCAGTCGTCCTGTTGCAAGGCTTACCGCTTCATCACAGGGTAGGCCCTTAAGAGCATGAAAACCTACTCATAACTGTACAGGAATACGTTGTGTTTGGTAGTTTTGTGACTTTGAAGGTTTTCCGCAGGTTGCCGTCACTCACAAGGCACAGCTCAGTCTTAGATTCAGTCAGTTTAGCGGTCAGTCAGTGTAAGTTGTGAACCACTCGCATTCAGATCGGTGTGAGTTGCTAGAAGTTGTTTTTTGGGTTTTTTTTTTTTCATGTGTCTTGCTAGAAGTTGTTATTGCTGAGAAAATCTGCCCATAACTTTTTTTTTTTTTAAATGCATCCTTGGTTAGATGTCAGGAAGTGTTTCCGAGAATGCCTCTAGCGTTTCAAATGCACAGCGTGTTTACAGAGAACATTTGTCGTCAGTGAATTGTCGGGCAGTTAGCGGGAAGGATTTTCCATCCCTTTTATGTTTGATAATCTATTTCTATTTGGGGCTTTCCCTTCCAAGGCTATCTCTTGAGTGGTTTTCTCCTGGTGTTAGTCTACTCTGAAGTCAGTGTGCCGGCTAGACATCGATCAGACATTGCTGCGTCGAGGTGGATGATTGATTCCTCTCCCGTTTCAAATGCACCAGAAAGAGAAAAATAAAACACAAAGGTGAGCTTAAGCCAAGAACAAGGGTGTCAGCATATCCTGCTGAACTATGTGCTTTGGTGATTGTAAACTAGACACACAAAAAAAAAAAACACAACTATTTGCTGCATCTGCTAGTTTGCTACTTGGTCATCCCTAAAAAGTATTGCCATTAAAGAAACGACTAAGGTAAATATTATTAGTACAGGTAGGGCTGCGTCTAGTTTCTCTTACGGAATAGGATTTCAATATGCCTAATGTGTTTCTCTGACAGCGAAGTCTATCTGCGTACTAAAAAAAAGTCATAAGTGTAATAATCACCTGTGTCGAGGATGTTATAATGCAGTGTTTCTGTTAAAAATGTCTCAACGGGGTACAAAAGGTGCCAACATTAGCCTGTCGTATGTTGAATACCGTGCCCTTCGTGTCGCTCCACCTGCAGCAATCGTGCAGTATACAGTCAGTACAATTCACACCACATCTGTTGTGGTATTATGGGGTTTATAATGCCAGGTTAAGCCTACAAGGCGAAGAACATTCGTGCGAATCATACAGAATTGAGTCATTTCACATCACACACAAAAAAAAAACTAAAACTGGAGTCATGAGGTTTTCAAGTTTATCGGTGGTGCTGTGTCACTCAAAAGCTATACAATAAGTGTGGTTGAAACTGATTGTCGTAGCTCTTCGATGTCTGCCTTGTTGGGTGTTTAAATGTTGGCGTGCATCGCATCAGAAAACAACCTTATTTTTGTTTGACTAGAATGAGATAGGATGAAATAACTTGTCTGTTTCCACCGCCGCTTCCTCTGCGTGCGTCTCATAGCTTTTTCTTCTCCTCTGACTGGTTCTGTGCCCTACAACATTTTCTTTAAAGAAGGAAGAGTTTGTCTGAAGTGAACACTGGTCTCATTTCAAAGTGTTATCAAAGTTCTGCATGAACACCACAGCATATTGATTAGAGCTGCACGTTCTGGGGGAGGAAGTCATCGCGGTTATTGTGGACGATACCGCGATTTGCTATATGATAAACAAATGTATACATATGCAAATAATACAAATTTGTCATGTTGCTGCGACACGTAGCATCTTTCATTTTGTATGTTTTACACAGCACCTCTTTCTGCTCAATGTCACTGAGCTTGAATCCAAAATATTGCCATATATAACAGAGGCCACTTTTCTTTTTCCTTTTTTTTTGCCACCAGTCCATCAGCGTTAAACCTGCTCATTGTCATCGGTATCCATTCTTTCCTTCTTTCTGGTCTGCACACAGCACACCAAATAGTCATGTGACCGTAGACTTGCGCACGCTTCACTGCCTAAACAGAGACTGATTGGTCAGCTCTTAATTACGGGCGTAGATATGCAGGCTGCACACAAACAGACGTTCCCACGCGCACGTTTTATTATGTAATTAAATCGCAGCCTTTTGAGGTTATATATAATTGCACAGGCTGACATTGCGATTGCGATCAGATTAATCGTGCGGCACTAATTAATCCAAACCCGGACTCATTATGACCAGTGCGGCATCCTCTACAAAGAATGTATTCTGTAGGGACATTGTCTGACTTATCAATGTAAACCAAAAAAAAAAGAAGAGGAAAATTAACTTTTGAATTTGTGAATGTATGTGCATCCTATGTGTACATTTAACATTTCTGGCCATTTCTGATGGAGTGACTGGGCGAGTATTGGCTAGGGAGTCATGTTTGTATTGTATGCTTTATTGTACAAATAAATTAAAGATTTCAGTGAGTTCAAACAAAACTTCTTTTTCAACAACTTAAGTGTGGGGTCACGTTATAATGTGGTTTATACCGTGAAAAGCTTGTAAATACTGTAATTGCAAATAGTTTACAGCTGATACATTGTAAATTATTTAAAGTATTGCCAAGAGTCTTTGACAAGAATTCCTTATATTGAAACTCAGCTCTTATACTGCCTCTTGTTTTACATGTTCATTTGGTGTTTTGATTTTGTGCACTAACCAGCCGTTATTTCTCGGGAATATATTTTGTTGTACACTGGAAGCGTCCATGAGAATGACACGTCTCTCTGATTATTTTCATCATGCAAATTTGAAAGCATGCATACCCGCTGTGCGTCTCATTGGGAAACATCTTAAGTGGAAAAATGCAAAAATCTTACCCTTTAACCCTTTAAGTCAACTCCTTGCAAACCTTTTGTTGCCATTGCACTTCCAATCCATAATGATTAATAAGAGTGAAACTACCCGGTGTGGGCCAATTTGAGATGTTTTGTGAAATGTGTTGTGGGGACAGCGCCTCTTCCTTCGTCCTGAATGTTGTCACTGCCTTTATGTTCTTGTTTTCCCATCTCTGGTGTGAAAACGGGTCCTTTGCTGTTGTAAATCTCAAACCTTTGTTTGTTCAAATGAAAGTGACTCTGTTCTAAGTGGAAAATGACAAATCTAATAAAGCTTCTCTGCTGTATGATGTTTATATATATATATATATATATATATATATATATATATATATATATATATATATATATATATATATATATATTGATTGATTGATTGATTTGTTTATTGACTGACTGACTGACTGATTGATCAACCTACTGATTGGCTGACTGATTGATGTAATTATCACTCAATTCTCCCGAACTTCTTTGGCTCCACATTCATGATCCATGTTTGTCCAAAATAAAATACAATCCAGCAAAACGCCAGCAAATCCTGATCCAAAGCAGATTTTGGAGCCTTTCAGGTAGCAGACCATTGTTTCAATCCCCTCTGAGATGATCCTGTTACCACGGTGATGAAAATGGAGGTAGGTGGGCAGAGACACCCCAAGTGACCTTGATGAGGCCGTGGTGTGTAATTCGGTGTCTGCCATTCTGCAGCCAGGCGTTCTTATCAACCGTGCATTTTAATTTTCCCCACAACAGTGCCACCCAAACACACAGATGCTGAATTCACGCGGGCCTATATTTTCAAGCTGAATAGCCTTGCGATCCAATCACTTTCTCTCACTGCCAGCGTAGCTGTTGCAGTAATTCGTGCATGATTCACTGACTCCGCGTATCTTCTCGGGCAACACTCTCGAGCTGAACACTTGTAGAGATGCAAACCTGTTGGCAGCATCGATCTGCTACTGGTCACGTGCCGGCTCTGCTGCTATTGCTTAAGGGCACGAGGCGCTTATTTAGAAAAGAAAAGCCACTATTTTCTCCCTTTATCGATGCAGATTGTCTGGGAACTCCTGAGTGACTTCAGGTCCTAAAGGTGTGATCTGGTTTGATGTGGGTTATGGTTCATGGCTTGATGTCTGTCTAACCCAGTCGTTGCAAGAACTTTTCCAGAAAAAAAAAAGAAAAAAAAGTGAAAGGCAAATGTTGCCACAGCTAATAAGGCTGTGAAATTAATTGAAGCAATTTTCCAAGCTCAAAATAAATATTCATATTTCTTTTCATTACGGTGATGTGTGGAATAATTGATTCTCTCCCTCTCCCCCCCCTTTCTCGGTCTGTCTGGCTCTCTCTCTCTTTCGCTCTCTCTCGTTCCTATGTATACTTTGACACGTGAACTCTCCTAGAGGGAAGGGTAAAGGGTTTTTCAGTCTTGAGTCATGTTTTTAACGCATCCCGAAGGTAATCCAGGTAACGCAATTTAAGGCAATTTGCACAATAGCAGAAACAAACATATCAGGCATAACAGTTAGGCGAATGGTGGCGTGCATGCCTCTGATGAGAATGGATATTCCAGTATCGAGTGAACACACACAAAAAAAAAAAAGTAGCATGGAAGAAGAAAGATTTGAGAGGGAGAGAAGAAAGCAACCAAGACAGATTGCAATATCTAATGTATAAAACTATAAAGAAAGAGAAACAGTTGATTTTTGTTCTTACTCAAAAGGAGTGACGTGGCTGATTGTAACATAAGCGCAGAGGTGGGGGATGGCAGGGGGAGGTTGAAGATGGGGTGAGGAATAAGGGATGAGAGAAAAGTTTCAAATGTGAGGAGGTGGCATCGTCTGCAGTCAAGCAGACCCTCCCTAATTGAAAAAATGTATGATAATGCAGACTTAGTCATTAACCACACTGAGGTGGAGTGATTGCTGGAG